>NC_137197.1:13074447-13121947 GCF_960531495.2 Zeus faber
GCGCCCGACTGTCGGAGAACCGGCACGACTCTCCCAGCGTGTCGGCGGTGCCGCCCTGCCACATGGCCTGGGTTGCGCAGGTACCAAAATACTCCCCCAAAACAAATTCCGCAAAGAAGCTTTTCGACTTCACCTTCACTTGACCTCAGGATAAATAGTTCAACCCTGGAATTATACATTCAAGGACCCTGAAGCCCCAATGAGTAAATCACTTCATACTGGGCATTGATAATCATGTTTAAAATACAAAAAGTAACAATGAATAATACAGAAGGGTTCACACTCGCACAGTGACTCCTATTCCTATTTGATTATTTAGAAAATGGAAAACATTTAAATGAATAAACCAGCCTCGCCTTAAGTTTTGAAGAACGCCCTCAGGTTTAACTTGAAACGCTTTGGAGGCGAGACGAGTTTCCTTCCACTTGGATACTCACCGGAAGGTGCATTTAGTCCTGGGGTGGTCCCAAACTTTTGCATTCCACTGCAGGTGGAGGAAGAAGCCCCGAGGCTCTGCACACTCAAACCTTTTTTCCCAGTGAATCCATTTGGGAGATGCTGTTAATGGAGATTTTTAGGTTTTTGGAATATTTTGCCTGGAGGGAAAAAAAACAAACAGTTTAATTAGCCCCTCAATCCAGTCCATGGCCTCTTAAAGCAACACTGTGTAACTTTATTCTACTGTAAAATAACAGCTTCAAAATCATTTTGATGGTACACTGACTTGTAATATGGAGATTATGGCACATAGAACCCCCCCCCCCCCCCCGCACCCCTAAAAACCCCACCTGTTGGTTTGAAGAAAAGTGTGTTACTTTACAGCACTATATCCCCTTGAAGTTTAGCTCCGTTTTTTTTTTTGCCTGGTAAAAAAAAATATAAATATATATAAACAAAAAAAACGTAGGGAGATCCCCACGGCGTCTCCCCTCGCGGCTCCGGGAGAGCCGTGGACTGAGTGCTCGCTGAAGCCACGAGGTCCGCGTGAGTGACTCCGTAACCCAGCCGTACGTCACATTTGCCTTCGTAACACAGACTGTTATTGAAACGTGACCGATGAGGTCCAGATTTGTCACAATAAATTATTTTCGGACACCGGAGCGTGCTTTATGCGGTGTAAAAGTGCAATTGCATTCGGAAACTGTAGGAGCTTTTTCATTCTTTCTGGAACTGCTCCCGCTGTTCCAGAAAGAATGAAGACTAATTGGACGGTTGGAAGCGAACATAGAACGTAGGTCTTGGGTGATCGATATCCGATGGCTTGCACCTTAGGTCTTTCACCTTTTGTGTTGCTATATTATCCCTGTGTGTGTGTGTGTGTGTGTGTGTGTGTGTGTGTGTGTGTGTGTGCGTGCGTGCGTGCGTGCGTGCGTGCGTGCGTGCGTGCGTGCGTGCGTGCGTGCGTGCGTGCGTGCGTGCGTGCGTGCGTGCGTGCGTGCGTGCGTGCGTGCGTGCGTGCGTGCGTGCGTGCGTGCGTGCGTGCGTGCGTGCGTGCGTGCGTGCGTGCGTGCGTGTGTGTGTGCGTGCGCGTGCGCGCGTGTGCCCGCAGCACTCCGGCATGGAGCTCCAGGCGTCGGAGGAGTGCATCTGGCTGCCGGTGTACACCAGCTCGGAGAGGGTGAAGGTGGTGACCCAGGTCTGTCTGCCCTGCGGGGCCAACTCCAGTCAGTGGATCCAGACCGGAGCAGCGCTCTTCCTCAAGCAGCAGTGACGGTTTTCCATAACAGACTCGCCTAAATCGGATCCAGTCTTAATCTGGTCTCAGGTTTTGTGATGAATGTAGGGTTAGCGTAAGCACTTTAGGTTTGTGGAACATTTGGTTTTTGCAATGGCCCCTTCAAATCTGGAGAGCCAGGGAGTGGAGTGGGTCTGGTACCCTGTGACCAAGCCGACGTGGTTAAACCTTTAAGAACCTCAGATTAGACGGAATAGCCCACAACACTTATTTTTGTCAATTTTTACTTTTTAGAATTATATTATTTAGAAGTATATGTACAGTGCACCTGGGATTTTACCAGGCGATATCTCTTTCCGTTTTCGTGTTAATAAAAACATAAATTCAGCGTTGGAAAGTTGAGGTTCTTGGTGTATTGAAGTGTATCTGAAGTCAGTACCTCTTCTTCTTCGTGTTTGTGCTTTCCTCGGGTTTAAAGCTTTTAGGATTCCCTTTTCAGAAGAAAAGGGGACTAGACTGAACTTTTGCCGATCATCACGACTCACAAAACCCTGTATTCCACAACATTTCAAGCCTATTTGGCAGCCATTTAGAAAAATGCCCATTGGCATCAGGGATCAAATTTGCAACACCTGTTTACCTCCATCTTTTTATAACATATAAACAAATGTACATCTGTACCAAATGTGACACTTTTACAACAAAATGTCCGACTGTTCCTCGTAACCCCGCCCCACCGTGTTGGTGAGGTCAGGAAGTCAAGCAAGACTGCTTTGCTGATGACGTCGTCCTCTCTGTGTTGATCTGGGAACGCTGAGATCTGGACACTTCAGTAAGTCAGATAACACATCAAACGTCAAAAACACCTCACTTGTGAGAGACGAAGGAAAGAAAAAGTAAAAAAAGGAAAGGAACAAAAGAAAAACTCCAGAAATACACAGATACCTCTTTATTGGGCCGAGTTTGAGTACTGAGTACTTGAGCGGAATGTTACGAATAATTCTATTTTCCGCTGGGCCATGAGCGAGATCGCTGCCTTTGTCGACCCCCTGTGTGTTTTTAACCAGTAATAGATTTTTTTTTCACTGCTTTCTTTTCCCCTTACGTACGACATAATGTACCATGTACCAATGGCATTGATTTTCAAAAAATAGGAAAGTGTTGTTAGTAGTACACAAGATGTAGTACGCCTCTAGAATCACTTGTGTCGGTGTGTGACGGAAACATTGTCCAGACTACGACAGACAATATTTAAATATATCAACTAGGAATATATGAACCAAAAGGTTATTCATGCTAAGTTAGTTATTTTTGCTCCTTCAAAACACTATCACATTTATCCGCTGCGTGCGGTGTACACGGCACTGCTGCATTCCTCAGTGTCAGAAAACACTTAGATCTAGTACCGTTTGTTCCCTGAATCCCGTTTTTTACCACAGCTACATTTCAGACCTTGGATTTCCTCTCGAGCTTCACTATGACACTTGAGTGTGTATTTTTTTTTCTGCGTTGTATTGTCCGTCTGCAAAATAAAAGATCCGATTCATTCTCGACGGCCATTTTTTTTAACGTTGCGTCTCCACTTCCCTCGCTCACGCCTCCAGTCTCCTCATCGCTCACCATTTACATGTTCCATCTAAATATTTTAATGTCCTAAGCCAGTGGCATCACTCTCTGTCCGTGTGTGTGTGTGTGTGTGTGTGTGTGTGTGTGTGTGTGTGTGTGTGTGTGTGTGTGTGTGTGTGTGTGTGTGTGTGTGTGTGTGTGTGTGTGTGTGTGTGTGTGTGTGTGTGTGTGTGTGTGTGTGTGCGCGCGCGCGCGGTCAGTCCCTAACCCCAGTGTGATTGGCTGTGAGTTGAAGCTGAGTGGAGTTGCTGAAGCTGTGATGGATGACTTGGGGGGTCGTAGAGGGGGATGTTGTGTAGCGAAAATAAAGTGTGTGTGTGTGCGTGTGCGCGCGTGTGTGTGTGTGCGTGTGTGCTTGCGTGTGGAGACGCAAACAAAGAATGTAAAATTTGATTGATTGTTTAATTACAGCAGTGTATACGTTGTTGTGTTTGGCGCTGTGTGTGTGTGTGTGTGTGTGTGTGTGTGTGTGTGTGTGTGTGTGTGTGTGTGTGTGTGTGTTAGTGTGTGTGTGTGTACGCGTGTGTGTGTGTGTGTGTGTGTCTGCGCGCGCGCGTGCATGCATGCGTGCCGTGCGTGCGTGGAGACAGCGAAAGCGGCTAAAATGAGGGAGGAGCAGGCTCTTGTGTGTGCAGCGCAGTGTGACAAAATGGGAGTGAAATGGAACAGCGGCTTTAAAAAGCGAGGATTGGATTTCAGCAAAACACAGTCCTCTGGGTCAGAGAGTGAAAGAGAGAGGGAGACGGCGGGACTGGAGAAAGGGCGAGGGAGGGATGTAGAGGGGGGAGCACAGAGGTGAGAGGAGGCCGTAAACCTTCAGAGGGAGAGGGAGGGATGGTCGGGGGCAAGGGAGTAAAGGGGCGGACGGGAGAAAAGATGGAGGAGAGGAGGGAAAATGTGAGAATAATTGAAAAGCACAGTCAGATGTGAGGTGGGGTTTAAAAACCAGATGGAGGTGAAGCGCGTTCTTCAAGGCATTGAACACCTGACAGGGGTTGTTGTTTATTTTTTTTTTGTTGTTGTTTTTTTTTTTTTAAGTGTCAATTTCTTCATCAATACCTCGGGAGAAAACCTTTACTTTTATTCAGTATTATTTCTTTCTGGATCCGGAACAAGACACGATGTGCCTCAAAAATAATAACCGTGGGCGTAGACACGAACCATCGAGTGTGACTCAGTACAATTAGCAGCGCTCCTTGACACCAACCTCCAGAATCACAGAGTTTAAGCAGAAAAGACTGTGACGTTGTGATGACTAATGCTCCAGCAGCAGGCAGAACCTTTTAAAAGTAAACCCAGCAAACTGAACCGAATGCTTTTCCGACACCTCGTTTCCTAGGCAACGCAATTTTCTTTTCCATGTTAACTATTTATTGAAAAAGAAAAAGTCATATTATGTGCCCACTTAATGTGGATCTGAAAATGACTCTGTATGAGGTGGGTTTTTTTTTTGTTAAAATAATATACAAATAAAATAAAAATTTTAAAATGTATATTTGAACATACAAAATATATATATGAGTGAAATACAATTATTTGTTTTTATAAATAAAATATTAATGCAATAAAAATGTAACTTTCTTTTTCCTTTTTTATTGGTCACTTCGACAAAAGTTGCTGCATTGTTACCATGGCAACCAGTGGTCCAAATTAAAGTGCCCGCCACCAGCAATCAGTTGGCTTACATTCCTTCCTGCAAAAAATAGACACACACACACACACACACACACACACACACACACACACACACACTTTGGCATCAGGAGAACCATTAATCTTAAGCTGTCTTCTGTTTCAGTCTTTTAAAATCACTCTACAAGAGTCATAAAAAGTCCGGGAATTGGAGCCGTGCAGCAGAGTGTTTGTATTCTCAACAAACCAAATAGTACCAAGAAAGTAATACATTTCCTTTTGCCTTCTTTTTCCTCTCTTCATTCACCTTTGCGCCTGACGTTTTTTGTTTTTGTTTTTTTCTTTATTGTTCCATTTCTGACCTCACAACTCCCCTTCCGTTCAGGGTGTTTCTTTTTTTCTATTTATTGTCTGACGTTGACCCAATACAAATTCAGTGCTTCACACAAAACCTGCCGACAAACGGCGGGTTTTATCTGCCAATCTGTTACAAACGCACTTTTGTGTCGGAGTAAACACTAAAGTAGCACTGTGGGGAAAAAAAACTGCTAAAACAGGAATTTGTTCATTTCATAGGCGCGGGTGGAAGAGAGTGGAATTTTCCCATATGTAGAAGGTCCAATTCATCTGTTCCACCGTGTCTTTTTAAATCACGTTTCTCCCCAAAATGCATCATCAAGTCTCATCATGGTGTGATGGTGTGTCCCCTCCGATAAAATGAATCTTTTGGCTGCAGGGCTCTGGGATGTTGACCCAAACGTTTCACGCCAGCTCCTCCCGAGGTTTGGGAAGAGCTGCGGTGGAGTCAGTTTAAATATATCGCCAGATGAACAGACTGCGGCATTCACTTCCACTCCGGCCAAACGGTCTTTCCATCTGGAGGAGGGCGCGGCAGACGGTCCATTTAGTCTCGGCTCTTACGGCGGTTATGTCAGCGGGTCTCCATCGTGCCGTCCTGGAACGTTGGTCATGTTGCGTGTGCTCATGCACAGTCTGTGCACGAATGTGTTTATCTCATACATGACCAAGGGCCAAGTAAACAAATCTGATATGCAGTCCCAGAGAAATGCGGGGTCTCTTGGACTTCTGCACTGCCATCTGCAATCTATCTCAAGAAGGTATGGAGGCTTCCAGTCATCACTCACATAATGTCTCTAATTTCCTTAAGGGACAAGAAGTCCTATTTTATTTGCTTGTGCAAATTTGAAAATAATATAATCGGCAAAGTGTTGCCGGATGCTGAGATTCCAAGTTCCCGAAAACAGACAGTCAGACATGCTCCTCACCCTCGGACCTGTCAGTCTCCACTCAATCCCCATGAACTGGACTTTTCGTCGCTAATCGTCCAATAGTAATTTTAATATGGAGGAGGTTTCCACCGCCATGAGAACTACCCGCAGTTATTCAGTCATCCACTGCCCCAATCAGCCTGGAAGGTTAATTCCCTGCAATTAGAAAAACAAGACGGCCGCTGAAAGCCACATCTTAATGACGCAGCACCGTGTATTCTCCCGTCCAAGAGATTGACCGTTCGTTTCTCAGAAGCCATTCTCTAAGCCAGGCTTTCCGTGGTTTGGCTTTTCCCATTTTCCCATCCCAACAATTATGCGCTTGTAGCTTCTGGAGCAAGAGCTTGTTCTGCCGCTCCACCGTATCTCTACCTCTCTTAGAAGTTCCACATCCCTGCAATAATGACTTAGTCAGCTGTGTTAAATATTCCTTCACCCTCAGCAGCCTGTAAAGAGCATCGGTACCAGTGCAACGTGCCATTGTGTGGTATTATGCTGTTACATCGTATTACATGTACACAACATACTGTACACGTACAGCAAACCCTCTGAACAAATAGCCAATGTGTCATGGTACATGTGTTCTACTACATCAGTCTGGGAATGTTTCCATAAAAAATCATATCTGGCAGAGAGCTGAGACGGGGGCGGGAGGGGCTCAACATATGTTTCTCACACACACACACACACACACACACACACACACACACACACACACCAACGCCAGCACAAGCATTAAGGTGATTAAATGGTTTGCTGCATGTTGTGTATGTTGAAAAAATGTACAGTATATGATGATGACTGCAGTGTGTGTGTGTGTGTGTGTGTGTGTGTGTGTGTGTGTGTGTGCGTGCGTGTGCGCGTGTGTGCGCGTGTGTGCGCGCGCGGGCCACTCTACCCTGCCCCCAGGGGAGGTATCATGGTTTGGGCAGAGCTTCAGGGTGGCTGACAGGCGCAGCACAAGGTCACCGCGCTGATCTCTTGAGCGTCCCAGAGGAACAAACAGCGGAGGAAGGAGGAAATTCTCTCACCCCCCCCCCCTCCACTTTTTTTCTCACTCTCGTTTCTCCTCTCGTTTCATTCCCTCCTCCTCCTCCTCCTCCTCTTCTCCTTCTTTTTGTTGTTCTTCTTCCATTCTTCTGCTTGTTTGGGTTGCTCACTCCTCCCTCTCTCTCTCGTTTCTTCCTCCCTCCTTCACTGCCTTGCATGCTTGACTTTCTTTCTCTCCTCTCTTCATTTCTGTCTCGTGACTCATGTTTATAACTTGTATTTTCACATATTTGCTTTATTCGATTTTCTAATTAAGTTCCTTCACTTCTGCCCGAAGAGAGGGAGGGTTTACCTTTCTCTCTTGCTCACTCTCTCTCTCTCTCTCTCTCTCTCTCTCTCTCTCTTTCTCTCCATCTCCCTCTCTCACTTATTCGTGATCTCCCTGCAGACTAAAAGGATTATTGTATTACAGGAGAGGGTATTCTTCCAGGAGCTTTCCTCCTCTCCAGCAGACACTATTGACTAGCTAGATTGGGGAGGGACAGAGGGATTGGAAGCTATTCTGCTCCTCCTTTTATCACCAATAATTGTCTTCCATCTTGGAGTATCTTCACGTGGGAAAATAAGTGCAAAATGCATGGAATACTTTTGGGAGACAGCGTGAAAATGTGCCATTACCTAACGAAAGGGGGGAAGAAATCCAGGAGATCATGTTCAGGGGACAAAATCATTTTTTGGTGTCACTATATGTTAGCCTGTGTTCAAAATGTCTGCGTCATACGCTGCCCGCCCGTCTCTACTAATCTTTGATCTCCCAGCAGACCTGAGAGATTATTGTAGAACAGGGATATCTCGGATGGTTTTCCTGCAGGACCCACACCCCTCACAGCCATCGACTGGCTGTGATGAGGTTGTAAGGAGAGACGTCTGGGAGTCAACTCCTGCTTCTCTGGGACACGGCGCTAGCCTTCTTTTAATCAGATCAGCTCAGCCTCTAACATCAAACCTGCTGCAGGGAAGGCGGTGCTCAGGTTGACGCGTCGAAACACGTCCTCACTGCTCGTATTCTATTGGTTGATCTGTTGAACAACGTTAACGTTTGATATGAGAACGGTCATCGGGGCCTTTTTCCGCTATTTGGAGGCGCTACGATATAGTTCCGACTTCATACATCAGAACAAATTGGGACAAGTCCCGTGAACTCACCGGTGGACACACACACACACACACACACATACAGGCAGTCTCATCACAGGCACACACACATCACCAGCACCTGCTTTGAACACACACCCCCCCCCGAACCCCCTCCTGGTTTCATCCTTCTCCTTTTCTCCCTCATTTAATGCCATAACTATGACAGGACGAGGCCACACGCCGAATTGCTGTTCTAGCTTTCCTGGACTTTATTAATTCTCGTTGATACACGTCATCTTCTGATGTTTCTATGTTCATGTTTTTACATGTACATGTTGTTTGGTTCTGTGTTTATAAGTCTTACCCGGGGTGATTCTCCCCCTCTTGGAGTAGTAATAATGATTAATTGTTTATAGACCAAACCATGGTAAGATGGTTCTCAAACTAGGGGGGGTTGGTGGTGGTTCTATGTAATAAAAACCTGTGCTCTTGTCATCCTACAAGTCGTCCACAGGACAGTTATTTCAGCAGTTCTTGATGATTAAAGTATTAATAAAGAGTTGCATTGCACTTTGAGAAGTTGAACTCTACTTGCAGACTAACTCTATCCTAGATGCAATGGCACAAATACTCTGTGTGGTATGGCCAGCATGCTGACAGCACAGGTAAAAAAAAAAAAAAAAAAATGTAACACATTAAAATCACGTCCAATTGCTCGTATTTGATTGATTATCTGCTGAAGAACCCAATCCCTTTAAGGGAAAACGGTGATCAGGAAAACTGGAGTCAGTGTCACGTAACCAACTTGCATCGAACCCAGCCAGAACATCGGGAGGAGCTGATCTGTATAAAATGTTTCAACCAGCCCAGTAGAACAAACCGAAAGCAGCACGTGGATACAAGGATCAATACCTGCAGAGACAGAGAGGCGGGATGCTTATCAATCCGTGGAGGTCATTCATAGGAATTATGGAATTAGGAAATGGAAAGTTGAGAAAAGTGGCGTTTCGGTCGCTGAGGTCTGTTCCTCCTCCTGCTCTGAGTTGAGCGGTGTGAATTTGATGGCGTCACAGAGTAAAATTGTGTGAAATTCACCCAGCACGCGCCCAGCTTCAGGCCGCCTCCTGGCTCCACAAAAGCGTTCCGGCCTTGTAAGAACGATACATGCTAGAGCGATAGCTATCAATGATGGTTATCGATAGGCCATTAATGAAGTGAAGTGCGTTCACCGGGTTCCCCTGTTATTTCATCCTGAAAGACTTCCCCACTTCTGCAACCAACCAACCAAGAGAAGACGACTCAGCGAGTCAAAGGTGAGTCTCTGTCTCTCTGCTTATGCCGTTTTGTGGTGTACTTGCGAAGGCCGCCCTGTCCGTCCTGTCCACAAACGCTCTTGTGAGCAATGCCTGCTTATTGCCGTGTGATCTACTGCCGCCGTGTCTACTATTTTTTTTTTTTTTTTTTCTATAACCATAGACAGCTGTGTCTACTTGTTTCCTTTCTCTGAAACCAGTGACCGCCATCTCAACTTCTTTTTTCCCTTTTTCTGAAACCGTGCACCATCGTGTTGTACTTTTTTCTCCTCGTTTCTGCGCTGCCGTGCCTGTACTCAAAGTTGTCCCGACACAGGACTCTGCTGACATCACCTGAAAGCCTCATCTGACGTCGGCAGAGTCCTGTGTCAGGGCTGTACTTTACTGAACCCTACCTGGTGCTGTGGACCGCCGTGTATTATTTATTGTCGTCTATAAATGTCTACCGAAATGGGTGTCGTGATGGCTGTATATTTTTAAATGAAGGTACATTTTGTGTCGTGATCAGTACCTGAAAGAAAACCGCATTTGGCCTAATAAGTTCAGTAGTCTGTATTCGCTGTCCATTTACGGTAGTGATGAAGCATTAATCAATTAGAGGAGCAATTTGTGTATATCAACTATTTTACTTTAGCGCATTTAAAATTTACTGGGTCAGGGTCCCACGAAGAATGTTCCACCGCATCTGTGCTAATACCCTCCCCTCGCCCATGAGCAGTAACCCTGAAGGGGTTTGGGACACGCCCCCTGGAGATCAACTTGCCTGGAGATGAGACATTGAGGTCTCGCTGTTGCAAAAATGCATCACTTGTTTGGCCCTGCAGGGTTCCCTTGTCAACACAACCATTTCCATTGTCTTGTCTCTGTGGGAATCCAATATACCTCCAATCATCTGTAATAATGTTCAACTGTGCCCCCGACAGAGTCCCATGTCAATATGTTGTAAGTTATAAGGGTTTAACGTGATGAAGACTGGAACCATGGAAAACTGGAACCATGTATATATTCTCACTTTTTTTTCCTGACTTTTTTGATATGAGATCAGGAAATCCCCCTACATACGGTACGGTCCATCAACGTTAGTCTAACTTAAACACTTTAACAAAATGCCGATGGAAAAACATTTTGTTGATTTTATGTAAATCGTTTGTCTTTTAAGTCAGAGCACATGGGGGTTTTTCATATTGTTGAAGCATCACAGAAGGTCAAGCCAGCCTCAGGGGCCTGCCAGCTTTCACTACAAGTACAACTACAAGTCGGTGTAGTGGGTTCGCTGAAGACTTTTGTTGGCACAACATTTAGAATGTGTTACTGTGAGTACTGAACAAAATATATATTTCTCAAGGAAATGCCATCCCATTCACATCTCAACTGGGCTGCTTTTCTTTACTATGTGTGCTGTGTTGCTGTGTTCAGAAATCTATTCTGAGAGGACGAAGACCTTTTTCAAAGCTACTGAAGGCCAAGGAAGATTTTCATTATTCTTTTTTTACGCATTGGGTCAATATTGCTGTTTTCTGAAAAGCTTTCTCTGTTTTTCTCTGAGTCATCGTTGCCTGGAATAGTGTAGCACAATGCAAATTGATGCAAAAGATACAGGATGCCATTCATTAAACTCAGTGATACTCCTACCTAGTGTTGGATTAAGATGAGGTGCACACAGTTGAAATATCCGTTTCCGGTGAGGGCTACCACTTCCGGTTCCGATGATGTCTTTGCTGTGCGTTACTTCGTTGAGATGAGATGGTACACACTGTTGACTCAATACAGATGAGGAGATTTCTGGTTCCGGTGAGAGCTACCACTTCCGGTTCCGCTGACATCTTTGCTTGTGCGTTGTTGCTGCTGCTGTTTTTGTTGCAGCTATTGTTGGTGCATCTCTAATCTCTAACCGGCACATCTCTAACCTTATACCTAAACTTAACCATCTCTTTAACCTGAGTGACTTATTCGGTTCCGGTGAGAGCTACCACTTCCGGTTCCGGTGACGTCTTTGTGTGTGCGTGTTTCTGTGGCTGCTGCTGCTGTTGTTGCTGCTCTTGTGTTGTGTTGCTGTTGCTGTTGCTGTTGTTGCCACTGTGGTTGGAGTCGCTTTTATTGTTGTTTTTGTTTCCTTTGTTGTCGCTGTTGCTTTTGTTGTTGCTGTTGTCTCAGGGGCATTCTTTTGTAATGACCAGCTGACAACTACATCCTCTCTTGCTTTTTTGTATTCCTTTGTAAAGCGCATTTTGTTGCCCTGGTAATTGTGACTTGACTCATTCATTCATTCTATTAACTTTCTGAAGGAGCCAGATCTTGTGTTGGACGCCGGTCCATCGTTAGCAGCCCCACACACGCATCATTGCCGCCTCACGTGTGTTTTGGTAACCCATGCAAACATGTGAGATCCACATAGGCAGAATCAGAGATGGGCACGAAACCGTCATTTCTGGCGCTGCCGGAAGATTGAGCAGCTCCGTGGTCTGAGTGGTCCAAGTTGGACACATGAAGAATTACCTTGCCGCAGACCCCCTGCAATCACTCTGAGTGCCCTTGGGGGGCAACAGGCCCCAGTTTGGGAACCCCTGTTGTAAAACATGAATGGAAAAAATACGTAACATAAGGTTGAAGGAAGTGAAAGAAAATGGGATTCAATGTCTTAAAAGAGCAGTCACATTAGGAGACTGGCCACTCAATAGGACAGTATAAAAAGAATGTAAACCAGCAACAGGACGAAGAGACACAGATAAGTATTGGAACGTGCTCTGGCCCTGGCGAATCTCAACCTGCTGCATCTGATGTAGAAGAATGTTCCAGATTAAATCCTGACAGCAGCAAACTGACCAGGCGCACTAACCCCTCCTAGCTGCAGTCACGGCCAATGGAGCGGCTTAGATTAATGACCTCTCAGACCGCCGGCCAATCATCAAACTCAGCCCTCATCTCCACCAACGGGATGCCCTTGAGCGAACTCACTGATTCTGCCTCTCTCTCTCTCACACACACACAAACACACACACACACACACACACACAGAGTGTAATGCAGCTACACACTTGCCACTTAATTCACCTCCAGTGAGGGCAGCGGGCCACTCACTCTCCAACTTTATGGTTTCTCCGAACCTGCAAATCACCGTGGTTTCGGCCGGGTGGATTTATGAGCACAGCTCTGTCTAGCGGCCTTAGAAAAACCATGGATCACCCACACACATGCACCAACACACACACACACACACACACACACATACACACACACACACACACACACACACACACACACACACACACACACAGACCTTTATTCCTTCCCCTAAGGAATTTTTATGCAAGTAAATCACAAAATAATGAGCCAACAAAATTAATGTTGAAAACTAATATAGCTTTCCACAAGTCAAGCAACAGCTTCACGTATTTTTATTTAATTTTTTACCTTGTTTGTTATTCATTCAACACATACCAAACTATTTTCCACAGTTTTTGTCTGTATTTTAGTGTGTGTGTGTGTGTGTGTGTGTGTGTGTGTGTGTGTGTGTGTGTGTGTGTGTGTGTGTGTGTGTGTGTGTGTGTGTGTGTGTGTGTGTGTGTGTGTGCGTGCGTGCGTGCGTGCGTGCGTGCGTGCGTGCGTGCGTGCGTGCGTGCGTGCGTGCGTGTGTGCGTGTGTGGGAAGGTGTTCCGGGGGGTCCAGTTGATTGGTAGGTGGTGTTGTAGTGTGAAGAAACAGCAAGATAAAGAGAAAAGTTCTATTAAAGGGTCACCGCGATCCCCTGGTTGTTGTTTTCATCTGGACACCTCAGCTCCCGGAGTGGTTGTGAGCCACTCGGCAGGGTAAAGACCCGGGATACGGCTACCGACAGAACGATCGTCTGTGTCGCCTTAACGGGGTCCTGTCTAGTTCACATCGCCAAACACCACAATATGCTTTGTATCAGCCCCATTGTCAAGCAGCACACCGGGAAAAGGCCTGGTACCGCTGATACAGTTCGCCCCTGGTTCAGAACAGAGCAGAGTGGCTGCCGGGCCGCCAGGCATGTGACAACTTGGCAACACCATAAACCCATGGGGTGGAGGAGGATTTGGGGTAGCCAAAAACGTTATTTTTCTTAAAACACAAAAAATAACATCTGGGGGCGCCCAACGTCTTTATATCTTGTACTCTAGAAATAAATTTTAAATTTCTCCCATCGTTTTATATTCTTTCATTTTTATTTCCTTTTCTTGGCTAGGCACACCCATGGATGATTGGCTCCCTAGGCGACCGCCTATGTGGCCTATGCTCAGAACTGGTTGTGTGTGTGTGTGTGTGTGTGTGTGTGTGTGTGTGTGTGTGTGTGTGTGTGTGTGTGCGTGTGCGTGTGCGCGCGCGCTGACTTGGCCACCTTACAATTAAGTTTTACACCCCATCCAAACTTGGCACATCTCACAGTGTGACAAGTGACAATAAATCATCTCAAATCTAAGGGGCAGCAATAGATTAAGCTTTTCAAAGCTTTTTTTTGTACAGACAAGGATTTGGTAAATAACTCATTTGTTATAATACGCCCTATAGGAGAAATTGTAGAATTACTATTAGTTATGTTTTTTAGAAGTGTACTTTTTATACGTTGCCTCAAAATCTTGTTTTAGTAGCTTCATCTGTCTGTGGTGGCACAAAATCTAAATTTCACGGAGAGGCTGGTTCCAAATTCCACCAGAAAATGGATGACAGAAAGTGCATGTGTGTGAATCAAGAATTTCAATGTATGTTCCTTACAATGTGTGTATGTATTTTCTTTATTTATGGCCAAAAGTGCTGTGTGTGTGTGTGTCAGGGAGAAACTGCGATCTGCAGCTTTCATCTCTATCACCAGCGTTGCATCAGAAGATGTGCTGGTTCCATCAGGCACAGAGCAGCTTCTCTCAATCATCCGTCTCAACAAAAAGACACCTCCCGTTGACCCCTAAAAGCACTGGGGTTTTCTTTTACATGAAACAGGATAAAACAAACAAAAGAAATAACCCTAAAAGTGACCCGCATCCTGACTTCGGTACCTTCGTCGCGGACTTTCGGCGGGGTGCAGTTCTTTCACTCTCTTACAGCAGGTTGGGTGGGTTTAGGGAACCTAGGAGTGTGTGGGGAACCTCGGTCGGATAGGTTCAGGAAATTCACCCAGCCTAGATGACTTTACCCCCTTCCTGGTATCTCACCATCATGTACCCGTGTCCTGCTGGTCTCCCTGAAGGACTCCAGTGCCGGTCAGGTCTAACCTGGTGTCCTGGCCTGCAGACCAGAAGCCTCCTGCACTCCACCCCGGGACCAGAGCTGTGTTGGCACATACAGCGCGATGGCCTCACTGATCTTTGATGACCCTCATTGTGTACCTTACTATTGAAGGTAAAAAGTGTGTGTGCGTGTGTGCGTGTGTGCGTGTGTGCGTGTGTGTGTGTGTGCGTGCGTGCGTGTGTGTGTGTGTGTGTGAGAGACTGGATTGGGCTTATTTGTTCAGAGAGAGAGAGAGAGAGAGAGAAACTGATTCTCAATGTACCGTTCCCCTTGTACGATGTGTGTGTGTGTGTGTGTGTGTGTGTGATCAACGAAGACGACCTGACTTTCTAACCCTCTCCTTGTTAAAATAAAAATAAAAATGCGGTGACGACTCCGCGTACGTTCCGTGTTCCCGTTAAGAGCTTTTGCTGGTGATGACTGTGATGTTTACTCCGTTTGACTCTCCGTGACCAACCGGCTAATAGGAAGCAGCTGCTAAATGATGAGACCTAAATTTAACTTTTATCCGCCGGCAGGTCATGAATCTTTTAAGGGCGGCGAAGTGTTTTCAGAGTGACAACGCTCTGGCTCAGGGTGTCAATCGGTGCCGAAGTTTTCAAGAAGGGGCCCCCCCGACAGGAGAGCAAGGTGACGATTTGTAGGCGGGAGAGAGGGAAGGAGGGAAGGGCAGAGAAGGACGAGCGGGAAGGGAGGGAAGAGGAGGGAAGAGGAGGGCAAAGGCCGAGCGGGAGAGGGGGAGAAAAGAGGAAAAGGAGGGAAGGTGCTGCTGGCGGAAACGAGGCCCGGGAGGAGAAAAGGAAGCAACATCGGGAGTCAGAAAGCATGATAAAGGGGGAAGGAGGGAGGGAGGGAGGGTGGGAGGGAGGGAGGGAGGCGAAACGGTGGTTTAAGGCAACAGAAGACGAGGGGATTCAGAGTGCGCCGCTTTCACTCCGCTCCCAAAACACAGATGACGACCCGCGTGGAATGGTTTGTGACAGAAGTGAGGGGGGGGGGGGGACACCTCAGCCTCCCCCTCCTCCGTCTCCCCCGTTCGCCGTCAACATGTCAGCACCCGAGGCTGACGGAGGGAGCGACGGCGGAGGGGAGCGGAGGGATAACGTGCGGTGTCAAAGCAACAAATAGGAAGACGAATCAAACGACCGTGAGACAAAACTGCCGGGGTGTCGGGAGGACGGGAAATCAAAGGAGGGATGAACCTGGAGGGAGAGAGGGAGAGAGAGAGAGGGAGAGAGAGAGAGTCACAGGCAGTATTTCTTTTGGGGTAGTGTTTATGAGTCTTTAATCCCTCCTTGAGAAACCGCCCATGAGAGCACTTTGGCTCTGGGTCGAACATTTAGGACGTGAATGGGTTCCACATTTGGTTTCCAATGTCTGTGACCGCCACCATTTATTTGATGACATCTTTTATTTTAGTTCATTTATTGATTTATTATTAAATGCAACTTTCCACTCATTACTACGGAAGAGGATTAGGACCACATGAGAAGAGATGCTGCCATTCCAATTGCCATGTGGGGGAAAAAAAGAGAGATTCATCTTAGAATTTGGAGAATAAATGAAAATTCTGACAGTGTAAAGTCAAAATTCAGAGTTGAATCTCCAAAAATCAGATTTTATTCTCCTCCTTTAGTCTTTTTATGTCAGAACTCAAATCGTTATTTCTTTCCCAGACAAATAAACGTCCGCGCGCCCGTATCCGCTCTTTCCTCATGTCGCGACTGTTCCGCTTCGTTTTATTTCTTTGTTTGCTTTTTCGGGATCATACATGTCAGAGATACTGTTGGGTAAAAATCAAGGCCCCGCGAAATAACAAGCAGCTCACATTTCTGGCTGAGAGAAAGCTGCCGAGCGGGAGGAAAAAGTGAGGACAGAAAGCGATGATGATGACATGTTTTCAGGGAGGAGGGTGTCTGTAATGAGTCATCTTCTTCAAATGTGACTTCACTCTCTCTATTAGAGATGGATCCCCAAACGCACGCACACACACACACACACACACACACACACACACACACAGAAGATAAAACGACATGTTCGTTTTTAGGACAGACAGAGATAAAAAGCAGCAAAATGCCGCTAATGGCTCCGAAGCCTTTCAACCCCTCTGCATTTACCCACGAGCCTTATTGATTTGCTTTCATACAGGAGGTGATGAAGCCACATGTGTTTATTACCAGAGAAAGAGATCAAGAAGTATCCCGGGGATCAATAAAGTCTTATCTTAATAAGAACGGGCGCAGCCGAGGGGATTGTGTCCATAAAGGAGACGGGGAGGAGACTTTGGACCCTCCTTCCAGGCCAGCGGGGGGGGCGTCGCTGACGGCCGCTCGTCTGTTTTTCGCTCTCGACTCAGAGTGAGTTTTTTTTTTCTTTCGCGGCGGCGCCGTGCCACGCTCTCCCGCCCCCCCTTCCAGGGACGGGCACCGCCTGGGCGTGGCGAACAGGGAACGCCCAACACCTGTCCTCAGGGGGCGACCGGATTTTTCCCACTTTCTCTGTCTGGTTCTTCATGTAAAAAGGTCTCAAGATTCAAGATGTTTATTTGTCACATACACATACATACGAGCATGCATGTGTAAGATGTACAAAGCACTGGCTTACATTGAATAATATATACTGACTATAATGAATATACTGCTCAGATATACAAATAATCCCATTTAACAACACAAATATTGTGCGATTAATCACGATTAATTATCTTAATTATTTGACAACCATCATTTAAATGCCTTCCAAAATGCATGCAAGTACTAACTATCGTATACAATTCTGCTTCCCTGTATGGGAAATAAATGACCAATTTTCAAGTCAGTTTCCTAATACATGAAAACAAATGGGCACCTTGTTTTCCCTTTTCCAACTCAATACATTTTGAACCATCAGCCGTCAGCACATCGGCCGTCAGCACCCAAAGTCCTCCTGAGGTTTCCACCAGCGAGTGCGGGTCACACGCGGTGTAAATGATTTGGCCGCACTTTTTGTGTTCCCGGGCCTTTCAAACGAAGGGGCCCAAAAGAGAGATACCCGCCCCACGTCGGGGTGTGGACAGTGTGTGTCGGCGTGTATCCGCGTCCGCGAGGCGTGATCTACGGCCGTGTGGACGGCGGGGTTTTGGGGCGGGTGTCAGGCCGCAGAACTTCCTCCCCCAGCGTAGCTATCGCTTAAACTGTCTGCGTAAATACAACCTCTCCGAGACGACCCCTGACCCCCCCCCCCCCCCCCCGAAAACCCCCGTCTGGCAAAGAGAGGGAGAGCGGGCGGTCCATCATATGCCCGATAGAAATAGAAATGTATAAATACTCACACGCACGCACACACGCACACACACACACACCCTGCACGGTACACCACACGTGGGCCGACCTGGGCTGACGCTAATGGTTACAGATGTGTTTACCTCCACCCGTCGAGGAAACGGGCCCTGACTAACGATCGCATGAGAGGGTGATTAAGTGTTTTTTTGGGGGGGGGTTTTGTTTTATTCTGTCTGTCTTTGATGTTATTTTTATCTGTCGCTGTCTTTCCAAATCTTTTGTGGCTTAATGTAATGGCTAAATATTCCCTCACCTCCTGTTCTCATCAAAAGCGCCCATGGCGGTCCGAGGTCTGGTTGGTCTGGCCGTTCTTCAATCTAAATTAGATCGGAGGTTCCAGGAAGACAAACAACGGGAGAAAAAAGGTCTGTTTCTGCCCGGGCGAGGCCAGGAAACATCTCTGGTGTAATGACTGAAGCTGTGCTTTGTTTGTTATTTGTTGTTTTGTTTGTGTGTGCGTGTGTGTGTGTGTATATATATATATATATATATATATATATATATATATATATATATATATATATATATATGTACACCAATCAGCCACAACATTAAAACCACTAACATGTGAAGTGAATAACATTGCTCATCTCGTTCCAGTGGCACCTGTCAAGGGGTGGGATGTATTAGGCAGCAAGTGAACAGTCAGTTCTTGAGGTTGATGTTTTGGAAGCAGGAAAAATGGACAAGTGTAAGGACCTGAGCCACTTTGACAAGGGCCACATTGCGATGGCTTGACGACTGGGTCAGAGCATCTCCAAAACGACAGGTCTTGTGGCGAGTTCCTGGTATGCAGCAGTTAGTACCTACCAAAAGTGATCCAAAGAAGGACAACCGGTGAACTGGTGACAGGGTCATGGCGCCAATGGGCTCAATGATGTGCGTGGGGAGTGAAGTCTAGCCCGTCTGGTCCGATCCCACAGAAGAGCTTCTGTAGCACAAATTGGTGAAAAAGATAATGCTGCTGTGATAGAAAGGTGTCAGAACACACAGTGCATCACAGCTTGCTGTGTATGGGGCTGTGTAGCTGCAGACCAGTCAGAGTGCCCATGCTGACCCATGTCCACCGCCAAAAGCTCCTAAAATGGACACGTGAGCATCAGAACTGGACCATGGAGCAATGGAAGAAGGTGGCCTGGTCCGATGAATCACATATTTTGTATATATAATTGTATATATTAACTTCAAATGGAGCCATAAATGAATGGTACCGTCCATCTTTGCAGGGAAATAAATATAATTGTCCAGTTTAGGAGGAGGTAATTAAGTAGTGTCCATGTACAGTGTGTTTCTTTTTTATTCATTTTATCAATTTTGTGGAGTTATTAACAAATACTAAATAAAATATTTCAATAGTTTGCTGCCATTTGATGCAGAACTTCTAATTCCATCTCCCATCTTTCGTTTTGCATTCCAGCTGCAACCCATAACTCCAGCGGTGAAATTAAGTGTTTAAACTGGAAATCCCAGCGGAAGGAGTTTTGGCGTTTATAGCGGTCTGAGCTGCAACTGATATTCCAGTGATGTGTGTTTACCACCAAGTCAAGGAAACACATCCAGATTCCACAGCTTTATGAGGCCTGTGTGTCTGTGTGTGTGTGTGTGTGTGTGTGTGTGGGTGTGTGGGTGGTTTGAGGAGAGTGTTCCTCAGTTGATGTCAGATTGAGCCCCGAGGCTCCAGAAAGTCAGAAATGACTTAAAGCAGAAAGTCAAACAAAATCAAAACCCATAATATTAGATAATGGATGAAGCGGCTGGTATGAAAGAGAGCTTCACTATTTGAATGAAAACGTTTTGTAATAACGACTTTTTTCTTACTTATGTTATATTTATGTCAGATGATATATCTAATAAGGCCTTTATTAGGTTCCCTTAAAGGAAAACGCTGATGTCTTTCAACCGAAATCAAATGTTTTGATCTTTGGGACCTGAGTGATCAGAGGCTTCAGAATTGTCTGAATTGATCCAGTATTGACGGATGTTTCCTCTCGGTGTCAAATCACTGTTTTCTCATTTGATGCCATTCCTTAGCTTTAGAGGTTTTTTGGAGATGTTCCCCGTTTTCTTTTCTCACCTGCCCTTCGTCACTGCTGCATTTATAGAATTGTATTTTCCCTTTGTACCTGTTTTCTTAACGCGCTGGTTTCCCATCTCGCGGCAGAGAGGTTCCTTTCAAATCGTTGTCTTTTCTTTGTTGATGAGATAAGATTAAAGACGAGTTGTTTGGTCTTTAATCTCCATTTGTGAAGATACAGTTAATAGACTGAAACGCTGAGCAACATGGATGTCTCCAAATGAAGATATGAATATACACCAATGGTCTGTCTGTGTGTGTGTGTGTGTGTGTGTGTGTGTGTGTGTGTGTGTGTGTGTGTGTGTGTGTGTGTGTGTGTGTGTGTGTGTGTGTGTGTGTGTGTGTGTGTGTGTGTGTGTGTGTGTGTGTGCGCGCGCGCGCGCGCTGAGGTGAGCTCGGTGGCTCCTACCGCTCCATATGTTTCCTGTTTTCCCAAACTTTAACTGCAGGTTCTGTCACCTCCAGGGTCCTTAGGTCAACCTCTCTCTCTCTCTCTCTCTTTTACACACACAACCTCTCACACAGACCCCAGACAAAACACACACACACACACACACACACACACAGTCATTAGTGTGTGTGTTGTTTTTCACGGTTAGTGTATCAGAGTCTTTCTCTTCACTCCCTCCCTGCGTTCTATCCGTACAGGTGCACACAGGCTTTTCTGTGTGTGTTGTTTATTTTGGGTTTTCTTTCTGTTTTGGAGTTCTGGGAGGAGGCTTGCGAGGGGAAATGAGAGCGCGCGAGGTCACGTCTTTCCTATTCGGAAAAGGTTGTCGGGCGGCAGAACGTGGAGAATTGAGATTGGAAAGAAGGGGGAGGGCGGTCTATTGGGGTCAGAAAGGGCGGGGGGGCGGAGAGGTAAAAGAGGAGAGGACTGGAAAGGTAGATAGACTGGCTATATCTCATAATAAATATATGGGGATGACAATTTGTGGTTAGAGTTTTGAGAGATCCTAAAAGGAGAAAATGTTTTGGGATTTTTATATATACACTAGAGGGAAGGGAGATTGTGGGATTCGTCCTCATTAATGAGCCATTTGTCTGCGTGCAGTGAAGTCATTTCAGTTCCAGTTAAACAGCGTCAGCAGACAAAACGTCGACTCTCAGAATTCAGTGGCTCCTTGCAGCCCCACTGCCAAAAACTCCTATCGGCCTCGAGAAATAATACATCAAGACGCATTGACAATGGTTTCATAATGGCACGGTGGGGCGTCCGGAGGCTCCCACCCATGGTACACCAGCGGGGCGCTACGTGATGAAGGGAAGATGGAGGAAGATGGTTCCACTACAGAGCGGAGATGAAGACGGACGCTTCATGTTTTTCAGTTCAGAGGTCGCGACCTTAAGATCCAGGGGAAGGAAGAATCACGTGTGTGTGTGTGTGTGTGTGTGTGTGTGTGTGTGTGTGTGTGTGTGTGTGTGTGTGTGTGTGTGTGTGTGTGTGTGTGTGTGTGTGTGTGTGTGTGTGTGTGTGTGTGTGTGTGTGTGTGTGTGTGTGTGTGTGAGAGCTCTGGTAACTCACAAAATAAAGCCCGATTAGAACATACCACTTCAGCAGCAAAAGCTCTTAATCGAATTAAAACCTAACGCACATCTACACTTTTCTTTCTCTTGTCATCTTACACACTTTTCCAGCACTGTGTGTGTGTGTGTGTGTGTGTGTGTCACTCCAGCTAAGCTCTTTAAGTCCATGCACCAGGTAATTCTGGTAATTGAATAGTCTTTGCAATGTTCTCTGCTGCCAGAAACACACACACACACACACACACACACACACACACACACACACACATACATACACACACACACACACACACACACACACACACACACATGCACACAGTGAATCACTTCCATCACAATAAAGTGACTCCCTCATCCTGCCTGGGGGCTCTGCTTTATTTCGGGCTGTCTCTCCCTGATAGCTCTCTGTTTTCTTTTCTACTTACATTTTTTGGGTGAAAACCTTTTTTTTTTTTTTAGATGGGAACAAGCTTTATTCAAAATGCTTTTCAGGAAAATTATTTATTTATTTATTTATTTATTATTATTTTTAATCATGATAAGAAACCGTGCGAGTGTGAAATTACACACTTGTTAAAGCGTTTCACATCCAGAGGTCCCGAAAGTCAGCAACTAAGCAGTGAAATGTGGAAAGACTCAAAATCCTGCAACAACTCACTACATTCATCAGTGTGTGGATACAGTGCGTCATGATTGTTTAAATATTGAATTGTTTCCTGCCATATTTTGGTACAGGTAGATAGAGGACAATAGAGGATCTGGAAAGACCACAAGCATCCACACCGCACGCACACACACACACACACACGCGCACACACCCTGCACGGCCTATCTTGAGTTGCACTTTAGAATAATCATTTATTTAATGGAACACTTGCGATCTGAGAATGTCTCTTTTTATTTGATTATTTCATTCAAACGTGTGATTGAAGACTCCTTGAGAGCAAATGTCCATTTTCTCCTTATGTCGGCAGATTCCTCACATACCGCCTCCCTCTATTATTCACTAGCATTATATAATATTCATACCTAAATGAAAGCTGTTCTATAATGTAGTGTGAAAGAGAGGAAAATGGGACGGGGAGACAAGGGGAAACAGGGACGGGGAGGGAGGGAGGAAGTAGGAGAGCGAGTGTCAGTGGAGCCGTTCAAATGGTCCTTTTCTGTCTCTTTTTATAAATAACGTTTTACGATGTTACGCCGCAAAGTCATCACTTCCCCTAAATATTTCTGGGGCCACGTTCGGAAAGGCTGCAGACGGAGGCTGCGCGGACATCCAGAGAAATAATGTCAGGTTCTATCTGAGGTTGTTTACTCCGGGATGTAATATCACACTAAATACTACATTTGCGTACTTTCGTCAGGCATTCCTTCGCATTTGACCTTGTGATTTGTTGCAATGCATTATGGGATACTCAGGCCAAAGTATTCTGCTATGTACTGATGCACCTGATGTACTGCAGTATGTGTAATATATTGTAATGGTATTGTAATAACTGTAGATGAGGTAATTACTTGGTAGTGACATCATAATAAATATAGTTAGAAATAAGTTATAATTTAATATATATGCATGCTTGTACTGTCTACATATTTTCCTTTTCCATCAGATGTTATTATAAGAGGAATACTATATTACATTTACATTAAGCAGACGCTTTTATCCAAAGCGACTTACAATTATTCCAACATCGACGGACGCAGCCATCAGGAGCAATTAGGGGTTAAGTGTCTTGCTCAAGGACACTACAGCATGCTAGCAGGAGGAGCCTGGGATCCAACCAGCAACCTTTAGATTACTAGAGGATATAATGCGTACTATGTCGTGCTTTGTTTAGAAGAAGTTGAAATGTGTTTTATACGCAGATCTCCCCTTTGGACCGAACGCTGTTGTGGCAGAGCCGCCTGCCACACACCACCCGAGTGGTGTTTTCAGGGCCCTCTGACACAGAGACACGGGTGATGGGGTTGAAAAGCACCGGTTTTATCGTCGCCAGTGGGCAAGACGGAACAAGCCCAGAGCAGATGGACAACATGTATGACGAGGGCTCCTTTCCTCTGTGTGTGTGTGTGTGTGTGTGTGTGTGTGTGTGTGTGTGGGGGGATGGGGGTTTTACCTGTTGCTCGTTGATTAATGTAATGAGTAACAGGCGTACAGCCACCCTGATCCTGGGCCCAGTTACCTAGAACCAAGACAGGTGTGGCTGCTTAAACCACATCACCCCCGCACCAAATAACGATAATTCAAGTTCAGTGGTTAAAAAGTAACCAACACACTGAGTAGTTTGTGAGGAGAATACTTGTCCTTGTAATCAAGTATATTTTGTATAGCACTAGTTCCACTTGTAGTGGAGCACCATTTCAGTCACAGAACAGTAGGCTACTTCTACTTAATGACATATCTTCAGTCCCTTCAGTCTATACTTTTTTCACCACTGCCTTTGGTTTTCGGACATGCTGAACACTATTTTTATACTTTTTAGATGTTGCGAATTAAGACACGTTTCATCGTTTCATCCGTGATGTACATTGCATTCCAAGACTCTGAGGTGTGAGAAAGAACAAAAAATAATAATAATACAAATAATGAATACATGATAATAACATTGATAACAATATAATAAAAAACATTATTTTTAATAATAATAAAATATAAAAAATGAAAAAAATTATAATAATAATATTTTCTCAATAATAATAATAATAAAAATAATAATAAAATTAAATGAAACAGAGTCGTCTCCTGGGGGGGAGGACAGACAGTCGCATGCCGTCTGTCTTGTGTTTTTTTTTTTTTTTGGGAGGGGGGGGGTATTCTCACTCTCATCTTTTCCTTCGAGCCCTGGTGACTTCATCAGGCCTCCACCACCTCCTCATCATCTGTCTGCCTGTCTCGCAGCCATCCTTCCCTCCCACCCCCCTCTCTTCTCTCCGCCCCCGCTCTTCCTATTTCTGTCCGTCTGCCCGCCCTCATTTGCATCCGTCGCCTGTGCCCGTGTCTTACATTATACATAAATATATTTTATATTCACAGAACTGAAATTTCCTTTTTTCTTTTTTTTCTCCCACATCTGCAGATTATAGGATAACACACACGTATTTGGAACATACACCCCTGGTACCGAGTAACCGAGTTTGTTCCTGTACTTTTCAACTTTCTGTTCTAAAGTCGGTTCCGGTTCGGAGACTTTCAAAGTTTCACTCTCCTACATGTTTAACACCGCTTCAATGCTTTAGTTTGAAATAAATAATGATCTGGATTTATATTTATATTTCTTTATATTCCCTATATTACTATAACACCAACTCTATTTATATTTTGGGTGAAATTATAATCAGGATCTGCACAAGCTCTCATCTGCAGAAATAAAAGGTACAGTACACGCTTTATGCCACACTATAATCTCAAATACTTGGACTTTTAATACTTAATTAAGTACATCTAAGCACAAGTACTTACATACCTTTACTTAAGTAGAAATGTCAATGTAGTGTTTTCACTTTTACTCGTCATTTTGTTAAGTGTAAAGGTTGGCGTGCTTCTCCTACCGCTCTTAAATTAAATTCATCGACAGTTTAAGCCTCTATGTGGAGGGGAGTGCTGGAACAGAAGGATAATGAGGTGACGGACGCGTCGAGAAGAAAAATATGTTTGATTTGAAACTCTCGAGACGTTTCCCCTCTTTTCCTTTCATGAGTTAGTTATTTTCCTTTCGCTGGTTTCCATGGCGACACGGGGGCACATCATCGCGTTCCAGTGATGGAGATGAAGGGAGCATCATGGGACCGAGGGGAGGAGGGAGGCGGAGGACGTGAAATGAAACGAAAATATTGACAACTATATAAATGGACGGAATTAAGGGGGAGATGGAGAGGAATGAGAGAGAAGGGAAGAAAAGCGCACCGGAGTGAAAGTCGATACTTAATATTTATTAATTCCAGGAGTACGAGCCTCTTTGTGCCTTCGTCTTCCAGGGAAACTCCTCTGAACCTCGGCGGAGTCTGGCGGACAAAGCCGGGCGACCTTGTGAGTTTGTGCATCTGTTTAAGCGTTTTGCCTGCGAGGAAAAAGCGATAAGAGGCTGCTGACAGATGCAGAAACAAGCCCTGCAGTATCGACCAGGGAACAAACTACAAATAAGCCAACGCCGCGTCTCCAACTCCCCGCTTCCACCCCGGCTTCAAGATGACAGGCTTTTTCTTTTATTTTATTTTTTTACTACAGTTTTGGCCATTTTACTTACGATCCATCATTAGTTCCTATAATTTTAGTATATCGTATATTTTTGCGGTCCATCATTCAAATCGGTCGCAAAATAAGTCAACAAAAGTGATGGATTGGTTCGCAGGCCGTTTAGGGGGGTGACTGGCAGATAAACCGTCCGGCTGCTTCCACGGGAGACTGCTGTCTTAAGATAAGGACTCAGGAAGCGCCGCCACGGCAACTACTGGCACAGGAAGTAGCGGTGAACGGCAGCGATGGAGGTGGCAAAAATGGATAAAAAATAAAGAAAAAAATCCTGCACTTTAACAGGAAGTATTCTCTGGACATTAAGATAATAGAACATTATGGGAAATGATTGTCTAGAATGCTCAAGGGCTGCAGGGGGCTCTTCAACCCCTCCCTAGCGGCTCCCTGGCTGTGACTTAAAAAATTCGAGATAAGTTTGCAGAAACTGGAAACGAAGGGCAGCATTGTCCTTGAATTATTGACATTATTCGGGGGCAAAAAAAGAGTCACATTTCAGGGGGTATCGGAGTCGTGTTTTGCCCACTATCAAACGCCTCTAATACACGGGCAGTCAGTCAGCCTGTTACCCCATGACCTCTGGGGCCCTCACGGATGCTCGGGCGGTCAGGGATCTCCACGGTTCTCAATCTTGTGCGTATGAGGGTTGAGACACTGCAGCCGGTCCATCCCACTGGTCCATCCCTTGATGTTGTCTAGCCAGGGTTTTCTGTCTGCCTCATCGCCGTCTGCCTTCTACTGTATGTACCTGTGAACGGGCGATGTTGCTCACGTGAAAGGGCCTTGAGTATTTGCTGCGGCTCCAAAAAAAACCCCCCAGAAAAATAAAATGAGATTGAAGTTGAAAAAGGGGCTCTTTAAATACTTGAGGTCCGCTTCCTCGGCTCATACCGACGCCCTTTGGATTCCTGCAATCATGAGTTTGGAACAGAACTTAGATCTCTTTACCTTTACCCATGTTCCGCTGCTTGTTAGACCCGATGACTTGTTGCCATAGCAACCTGTCTCTCCATAGCGTACGTTCTGTGTTTGGACACTTTCAGATGAAGGCGAAGAAAAACACCTCGTCCTGTCGGCTTCCTCCACATGTTCTCCACTCCTCCCAGTAGTTACCGAGACGCTTCAAACTCCTCTCCACCACTTTTCATTTCCATCTCTTTGGTTAATACATCTACTTCTTATCCCTTCATCTATCTCTCCCGCTCCCGTCCATTGATATCTTGCACATTTCCTATTGCTTTCCACCAGTGGTCAAACCGGCAGGTGCTCACATTTCATTACTCCGCTGTGATATTGAAAAATACCTTCTTCTTTATTGTCCTCTGCCCAAAACCGCCAGCTACAGTTCATACCAAGCTGAAAACACGTCAGTTTTTATTTGTCATGGGAAAAAAAAAAAAATCAAAGCGTTGGCGACAGTTCTGCTTGAAATGCTTTATTTAGAAAAAACAATGACCAGCTGGTATACTCAATAAAACAACAGAGAACAAAACAATAAATTATTTAGGTAAAGCGTATGATTTTTGTCATGGATATAACTTATTGAATCCAGCAAAGACTGATTTTTGTTTGTTGTTTTTGTGACAAACACCACAACCTTCCTCCGCTCTGTTTACTGAGCCCCCTCAAGCAGGGGAAGGGATACAACGGAAATTAGACATAATTTTGGATTCAGTGTTCCATATGGACCTCTGTGGGCTTTAAACGCTGTAGTTTAATTTAGTTTGCGGTGTTCCGTCGCGTGTAAAGTATAATAAACCCAAGGACGTTGCGCTTACATAAGTTTGTTTTTAAAACAACGCGAACATGTTGTGTTCCATGTATCATGAGGCAATTTGGAACAGAAAGAAAGAAAAACAGAACATGTTACAGGAGAAAAAGAAAGGAATGTCACTTTGGAACACGGAACAATGGAATGTGCTGATTAAACCGGCGTCCTGGCCAAGACACAGGATGACACGCACGCACGCACGCACACACACACACACACACACACACACACACACATAGCTACACAATGTATTTGAAAAGCAGCGATGGATAGTATTTTCCGTGGAAACACATTATTTCACTTTATTCCTTTATAAGCAGGAGGAATGTTAATGAAGTCTTCGGCCTTGGCTTCTCTTCCCTCAGACCACAGAGACTTTCGGGGGAATGTTTTGTGGTTGGCGAAACGACGCCCCTCATATTCTTCTCCTAACTCACCTCGTTTTTCGGAGAGAAGCTTTATGGGATGAAGCGAAACCTTAACGGCCGCCCCTCTGGTCGGGTTGGGAAATAAGAGC
This sequence comes from Zeus faber, assembly GCF_960531495.2. NCBI lineage: Eukaryota > Metazoa > Chordata > Actinopteri > Zeiformes > Zeidae > Zeus > Zeus faber. The sequence continues at coordinate 13,102,812 of NC_137197.1, forward strand.
GCTGCGGGGGGACGACAATTCCACCTTTCAGATCCTTTTCGTTATTAAACTGGAGTCAATCACCCGGACGGAGCGTTTGGCGTTTGCCGCAATTATTTGAGCGCGGCGCCATCATTTCGTGAAAAAATTTGATTCCGCGATCATAAGTTTCCATCCAAAGGGGAAGTTAAACCAATGTTAGAAATGTCGCAATCAATTCAGTTGAGGCAAATGAACTGTCTACCCAATTTTTCAATGCCAACTATGGCTCTTCTGCAATATGTAGACATGTATTATTACAAGTTAAAGACGTTTAAATTCTCAACAGCAATTAGTTGTGTGACAATCCTCAGCTAAGATTTCATGGTCATGAGGTCACTCTCATGGCAAGTACAGATGAACAAAAAACAGCTCCATGGTCAGACTGTGCGGTGTGTGTGTGTGTGTGTGTGTGTGTGTGTGTGTGTGTGTGTTTGTGTTAAAGGATACGTTTCTCAACAGTGTGTGTTTGGAGAGCTTATAAACGATGGGGAAAAAGCATTTTAGGCCTCGTGGAAAGTAGTGAAATGAAACTTTCCCCTAAGGGTCACGGGGAGAGATAGGATCGTCTTGGAATCTTGGTGCATTGTGGCCTTTGTAATTGTTTGGATGCAGCGACGTCAGCACCAAAGGCGCACAATACCCAAACACCCGCCCCCACACCCACACACACACACACACACACGCACACCCACACCCACACCCACACACACACACACACCCTTACATCCACTGCCAGCTCCCACAGACTGCTGCCGACCTCTCACCCCTCAAACAAAAGGCCTGCTTCCTGACCCTTTGCAAGCAGGTCTGGGTACACACGCATGCAGGCGCGCACACACGAACACACACACACGCACACACACACATACACACACACACACACACACACACACACACACACACACACACACACACACACACACACACACACACACACACACACACACACACAGACAGACAGACAGACAGCGATTATATTTTCAGTCGGGGGAGGGGGAAAAAGGACAGAATCGCTCTCATTCCACCTCCTGAGGCTTATTTCACTCCAGTGAAACTCACACAGCAGTGAATTAGAATGACGGGACGACTGGCTGGTCGTCATTTATTTTTTTTGCTAATATTTGGTAAGGTTAAAACACAAAACGTGAGTGAATAATTGGCTGAATTCACCGGTTTCCTCTCTGACCGGTCCCGTGTGTCACATGGCCGGTCTGGAGTTCAAAACAAAGCCGGCCTCAGCCCTCAGCTCTCAGGGCTGCAACATCAAAACGACTTTGAAGGCAAATACTTTATACAATCCACACACAGTCCCGGTTTGTTCATTTTGTGTAGTTTCTTCTATCTCTTCTTCTTCTTCTTCTTCTTTACTTTGTGTTTGAGGAGCTGGAATGCCGGGAACGCCCTGGGATGCTTTGAAAACACGTGGCAGACAGGGCACCGCGGCTTCACTCGTAACCCAGTCTGCTTTGATGTGTGGGGGAGCGAGGGCGGGCGGGAAGGAGGGAGGGCGGGCGATGGAGAGGAAAAGGAGAGGAGAGGAAAGGACACAGGAAAGGAGGGAGGTGTGAAGGGAGGAATGCACGTAGAGAACAGGGGGATGACAGGGGTGACACTGAGGGTGATGACAAAGGCGGACTGGGCAGAAAGTGGAACAGGAAAGAATTCAATATAAATAAATAGTGTGTTTGGAGGAAAGGCTTTGAGGGTCGTGTGTGTGTGTGTGTGTGTGTGTGTGTGTGTGTGTGTGTGTGTGTGTGTGTGTGTGTGTGTGTGTGTGTGTGTGTGTGTGTGTGTGTGTGTGTGTGTGTGTGTGTGTGTGTGTGTGTGTGTGTGTGTGTGTGTGTGTTGAAAGATTGGGGGATGTGCTCCAGTCTTATTTGGAGATAAAATGCTCTTTGGGTTTTCGTTGCCTCCAACCCTCCATCTGTCTGCTACATACATGCTGCTGCTGCTGCTGCTGCTGCTGCTGCTGCTGCTGCTGGAGGAGAAACGCAGAAAGTCTCTGGAAACGTCTCTAATCAAATATGACGGACCACATATGCTAATGGGAAAAAAAAATTAAAATTAAGCTCCAAAAAAAAAAGTTGTTTACCCAACAAGCTGTTGGGTGAGCAACTTTTTTTTATCCGACTAAATTTTCTATTTTAATTCAAATCTTAAAGGTTGATTTAATTGTTTCATTGGGTTGTAAAGTTAACCCAATTCAAAATACACTGTTTATTTTGAACAAACAGCTTTTTCTCAAGCAGGATCGTGGGAATGTCATGTTTTATTTTGGCAAAAAGCTACTTAAATACAATAACTTCATTAATTGCATTCCGTCCAACCCTTTGTGACACACGTGGTTTGACAAGGTGTGGAAAAGAGGGCAGCAGCAGATGTACAAATAATAAAAGGTCATTTCAATATATCTGTTTGCAGCAACAAATAGGAAAGGATTTGTATTATTTTTGGATTGCTTAGATTTAGCTTGTATCCTTTTTTCGTGTGTGTGCATGTGTGTGTGTGGGTGTGAAGGTGTAACTTCTTATCTAGTCGGTGTACAGACAGAAGCCGGAAGGAGTGACATTTTGGAAGTCTGTGCGGAGGTGCGTGCCGTTTTTGGGTCCGGGCGTCTCAGCGTGGCGGCCTGGAGGGACACGCACACTCACACCTGTCGTGGTGCGTGAGGAAGATCTCGTCGATTTGCCAGCGAACCCGGGGCCTCCGATGGCGCTGCGGAGCCGTCACCTCCGGAGCGTATTTCAACACCTACAGTGGACACGGAGAGGGGGAGGGGGGGGGATGGTGATTATTATGATCTTTTTATGCTTTAACAGACCCTTCCGTCTAAAAAACAGCGGCAGGTCATGCACGCTCATGAATTTCGGTAAAGGCCCAGGACACCTTTGTAGAATTCGATGCAATCATTTCCCCAAATGCAGCTGACACCATCTCCATATTTACAGAACCCCTATTTTACATCTACCCTGACGCCTGGTGATTCATGAAGAGAAGCCAGAGAACTTCCTGGCACAAACAAACACAGGTTCCGGGAATGTTGTGAAGAGTCTCAGGTTTGGGTGAACTCCCTCTTTCTCTCACCCACTCTTTCTTTTCTTTTTGTCTTTGTTGTCTTTTTCTTTTCTGTCCGACGATTTGTGACCTGTACGTGACTTTAAGCAAAGTGAACTGAAAATGCTTTTCTTGACCGATAACCTGTGCTTCTAAGGCAACGCTCGCATCACTTCTGGGTTTACTTATTTACCATGGCACGTCCCGACACCTATGTCCCCCAAACGGCCGGCCAATTTCTATCGGAATTCGGTGACATTGGAGGTGTTGTGTAAGTGCAGCCGCTCCATCCCTAATGTAGTCCGTGCTACTGTATATTTGAATGTATAGTGACCGTATAATAACCATCTTGGTGGAGGCATTATAACGTCTTGCTCTTCTGTTTTACACTCATTGGAGCTTATATTACCACCAACCTTGCAAATAGATTTGTTTGAATCATTTCACATTTACACGCAATTCCATTTATGGTTTAAAAGCTTGAAGCCTTTTGCAGTTTGATTAGATTCAGGCTAACGCAACTACAATTAACCACCTTCATACTCAAAACTCAAAGCTTTTAAACTATTTGATTAGGTTTAATGATTCAATTTTGAAGGGCCTAATTTGTTGTCATTTATTTAGTCCTGATTGGGGATGCTTATTTAGATTTTTTTTTTTCTGACCCATAGCCGCCCCTCGTTAACTGACAATGAACCATTGTCAGACAACATTAAAATCTACTATTTAGAGAGGGAGAATATAAAGAAAATCCATATTGTGATAATGGCAACACTCCGACGTGTTGACGATGTTAGAGATGGCCATGACTACTCGATTTGGACGTTAGTATTCGTTCGACGTGTTGAGTTATTTTTTACATTTTTATGAGGGAGTGCACACAGTTACGCTGGGGAAAAAACTGTCGCCTAACTTGCAATAATATGTAGTCCAGTCACACACCGTTAATTCATTTCAAATGGTTCATTATGAATATAGAATTTTTATTTTATTACTGTTTCATTTAAAAACAGCTTTCGCTTACCTTACTTGTCTAATTTTCTTTAACCATGCAACAAAGGTTTTTTATTTTTATTACCTAAAAAAAAAGGTATTTTCTTTTTCTATAAATGTTAACCTTAGTCCTGATTTAGAATTAGCTATGCCTAAATGACAGGGTATTTGACTATGTCATCTAAATCAAAGGGAGATCTGAAAAATATATAAAAGACATCGACTAAATTTGTAAGGACAGTACACACACATTTCACATGCTGCACAGTGTTGGGATGTTTTCCCATCGGCTGGGAGATCATTGAATTAAGTCAGTCTAAATCCCTCATTAAAGTGTGCTCGACTCACCTCAAGAAAGTTGTTAAAAAAAAAATGTTTTTTGTACTGTTGTGTCGATTTCAGCTGAGCTAGTACTTCCAAGAATCTTGGCCAAGTGAGTTACATTTAAATAAAGCCAATTTACCGCACTACAAAGGCTTTTGAATGCCAACACTAAACTGCAATAACAGAGGAAAACTCTGCCCTTTGCTGTTCATATTATGTTAACAATGGTTACAATGATTATGAAATTCCCATATTCTACTTTTTAGGGGAATTATTTTCTTTGACTACACCGTGTAGTAGAACACCATCAAAAAACACTTGAATGCACAGAACGGTTTGCCATGAAGAAGGCACGACCACAATCGTACATGAATCGTACAGTGGATGGCAATCTGCCCAAAATTTCTTCTTTGCATCGAAGGACATCTTCAGCCCCGAGAATCTCTCCAGGCCCATTTATCAAAGGACCCGGTCTTGCAGGGATGAAGTCACAAGAAAGAAAGGCCTTTTGGGAAATCAGCGGTCTGACACTCTGATGTCTGGCTGGAAGTTCCAGCTACAAAGGTCACAGTCCTGAACAAGCAGGCAAATTGAAACAAACAAGACTCCATCAGGTCACTGCCAGCGCAGAGGAAGTGTGTGTCTCATTAATAAAAGTCTCATTTGACAATGTGAAAAAAGGAAATTGCTGTTGTCTGGTCCATTTGTATTTCACCCGTGCACGGTCATCACCTACGAAACAGGTCCCCGAGCCCCTGTCCGGAGAGGGCTTTGTCTTCCTTTCATCCAAAATCTCTCTGCTATTCCACCTTCTGCACCAGCAGTATCCTCCACCTGGCCTGGAATAACAATCTTCACCTGACCCAGTGTTGCTGGGGAACCCGCTCTTTGTCCATCTCTCCGTCTTCTTTGTCCCGACTTCATTTCCTAACTCAACTCCCCCCGTCCTCCGCGGTGGTGCGTCCTGAATCTGGCTCAGCACCTTGAACAAACTGCGCTTCCACAACGCAGCATAACTTCAATTTGCCCAGTTTGTCTTGCAGTTCACTGGTTTCCTCTTTGTGGAAGTGCAATGCAGTCGCTGTAACAATCCAGCTAACATATGAAAAGAGGGACAAAAACCCAACAAAACCACTTTTTGGCACCACATAAAAAAGCCTGAATGTGCAGAGAGTTTCCTGTTTTTCTGTAGGGACGTTAACCATACTTTATTGCTGCCATTGTTGGCTGTTCAACTGCTGAAAAGGTAATGGTGTGATCCTTATGCAATATGACTTTTTAGTCGGGCCTTGGTTGGAAAGAACTGGAACCTATCCTTTAATAAGGACACTAGGCTTGGGCGATATCCACACTTTTAAATCACGATGCAGCCCCGCCCTAATATCGCGAAACACAATGTTATTGTTGTTGTTGACGGGGGTGTGACCAAGAAAGTGTTCCCATTACACGCGGTTGCGGACGCCACTTTTTTTGGTTTGATTCAATTACAATGAATACATCTACAATAAAAAAAACACTCTGTTTTTGTTTTCTTTGTAGAAACGGTGAACCTTTATGCCGGATCACGGAGAATGGATGCCTTTATGCCACTCCAACTAGGAAATCGGGTGTGGGCGTTATCGTGACGTGCGTGCGGAAGGGATCTCCTGTTCATCGTGCGAACAATGACGAGCGCCAAACTAGTGTGAGGGCGAAAATATACGCCTAGAGTTAAATAAAAAAAAAAAGGAATTTTACAAATTTTGGGATTCCCAGCGTAAAATAATACGAGGTGTGGTGCATGAGCGAGTGAACTGGTTGTTAAGCGTCAAACGGTCAAAGCGCAAGTAGTAACCTGGAGCCGCAGCTTAATCACCGAACCATCCGCCCCACCACGTTCGTATCCTCCATCTGCTTCCTCGCTGTTGCGTGCGTTCGTCCACATACAGCCGTCCGATGCTCCCCGTGGTCCCGCGGATGGAGAGACGGGGGATGATATTTCGATTTCGCCAAATAGTGCGATTTTCCATTCAAATCGAAAATCGGCCCAAGCCTAATGGACTCTATCTTATAGCTCTTAGGGGGGTTACCATTTCATCTCTATTATCCTGCCTGGCTCAGACATGTCCACTATCTTCCCCAATGAGGGCAAATTAAAGCCCCGAAGGCAGATATGGTCACATTCACCGTCACAACATAGAAGTTCTGCAGACACAAGCTCATGCAGAATTCTGTGCTCTGCATTCTTTAAAAAGTGGACAGAGAGTGGTCCCTTGGTAAAAAAAATACTTCCAAGCTTAAATTGGACACAACATGCACCACACCCCATCACTCCTTTCATCCAAGACATCCTTGCTGCTGAGGAACCGCTTCTAACACTTACCCTACCAGCCATGTCAGAAGATTTTCTGTATTTCGGAAGCATCTCTTCCCCCTCCCTCCCCCCATCACTCCATCCCTCCAAAGCAACTCTAAAGCTTCATTATTGAAATTACAAAAGGGAGCAATGCCAATGCCTCGGACTGAACAGTGACAGAACAAAAATCCACAAGCGCCCCTGAAAGGGAAGATAAAAAGGGGAGGAAGAGAGACAAGAAAATACAAAGAGAGGTTGGAATGAACGTGTTTGGGTGAGGAAAGACGGCAGGAACGCAGCCTTTCAGCTTCATTTATCTTAATTGTGTTGAAATGCCATTGCCAATAATTTTTGTTCTGGTTCATAGAAAATTATCCCAATGAGAGAGAGAGAGAGAGAGAGCGAGAGAGAGAGAGAGAGAGAGAGAGAGAGAGAGCGAGAGAGCAGAGAGAGAGAGAGAGAGATTTTTTTGATTTTTAAAGCATCTTTATTTTAACATTTTCTCTAGAGAGAGAGAGAGAGAGAGAGAGAGAGAGAGAGAGAGAGAGAGAGAGAGAGAGAGAGAGAGAGAGAGAGAGAGAGAGAGAGAGAGAGAGAGAGAGAGAGAGAGAGAGAGAGAGAGAGAGAGAGAGAGAGAGAGAGGTCAATCATACATCAAGTCTGGCAGCACTGGAGAGCATCACACACCACAAATGTCTGTAAAGAGCGAAAAGTAAAGACAGTGATGATGGCAGCAAAATGAACAACAACAGGAAGGTAGAACGAAGCGGTTCTTCCGGTGAGCACTGACTGCATATGTATTCGCGGTGTCACCATTCTCCAAATCCACGATTCAACTTGACTTTCGATTTTAAGGTCACGATCCGATTCAATTTTTGATTTAAACATACGTATTTTTTTTCCAGCGCTGACGGCCATGCCATTGTTCGACTGTCAAGTCTTGATTTGTAAAGAAAAACGACTGTTTCTCTGTAAGTAACTTTTATTTGAAAATTAAAAAATGATAAATAATAACAAAAAACATGAGAACATTTAAACAACTCACCTAAACAGTTTAAGAGCTTCAGCAAACGTAAACCTTAGAATAATAAACAATGAGTTACTTATTACACTACTTTAAAGTTACAAAAATAGGCGCGGTTCGGAGGCGGGGGAGGCGCAGTCGACTCCGTCAAGGGGCCCACACCCCCCAGCGCACGCTGCATTTGTTTACCGGCGGATCTTGACCGTCCCAATGACGGCGACCATGTCGGACGATATTACCCACAAAAATATGGGTAGAGCTCAACTCAAGCTTTCTAAAAAATGTAATGGCCGGTTAGTGATCGAACGTCTCACATTATCCGTAGCAACTCCACAGCGATCGTTGCGAAACAGCAAGAAAATTCTTATCAGCGTGACAGGCTTTTATGAGAGGGATGTTTATGTAGAACCACCACCTCAAAACCTTCGACTGAGTGAGGTTCAGTGCCACGCTGTAGATCTAATATATACGTTTAGATGCATTCTAGATTCAAACACACAGTCGTATCCCATAATCTTATATCCCCTTTCCACAGCCATGCACTTACTTAGACACTTAGAAATGTCCATTGAAGAAACATACATTACACCTACAACCTGAACCGTAGCTTTACCTGCAGGCGAATTAATGCAATAACAACAATTAGTAAATAATAAGTAATAAGTAGTAAAAATAATGTAACTGGCGGTTAAGGGGGAAAAAAAAATTGGTTTGTTGACCCGTGAATATGCTCCCTCAAAAGTGAGTGTTTCCGAAACGTTGCTGTCCAGAAACAGCAAAGCCTTTGTCTCACACATTAGTCTAAAGTCGATAGGTTCGTAAAGAAAAGAAAAAAACCCACACGTGTGACATGTCGTTGGCTTTGTGTGGGTATTAAACGCTCAGCCTTTTTAGACCGAACCCGGCAGGTGAATGTCTTCAGGTTTATTGAATCAGGGTGACGGCAGAGGCGTGCCGATTTATTTCAGCTCTTCCGCATATAGCATCGGAAAATTGATACTCCATCATTACAAGCAAAAACGCCTGGAGAGCAGAAGTTGCCGCCTCCAGCGTCAGGGTAGTTTGAAAGAACAAATTGCTGCACAACAGATGCAGTGAAATCATTTGGTAAATCACAGCGAACCCGCGCGTGATTTATGTGAGAGCGTTCCTCAACCGAAACAGTGGCGTGAGTAATGTGTTTCTCCGGAGCTTCGTTCAGGTGAGGAAGCCGTTGCTTAACCCCGTCCGCCTATTTTTGTGGAGAGGCTCTGAATCGCTCTCCTCTCCCTCTCCTCCGTGTCGCTCTCTCTCTCCTTTTCTACCCCCTCTTTCCGTTCATCGCACTGTTTACACGTCCTTCCTCTGGATATAATACTGTATGTGTGGGGCGCGTGTTTTGTGGTTACTTTGCTATTTTGATTTCTTAAGTAAAGAAATGAAGAACATCACATGCTGCACGCACGCACGCACACACACACACACACACACACACACACACACACACACACACACACACACACACACACACACACACCACACACACACAATAGTATGTACTCAAGAATACACACTCCGGCAAACTCCCATCACGGACTCACAAATTAGGAAAAAAAAAATACACAATTCTGACCCCAATCCCGTTTCTCTGTGTCTGGATTCCTATTGTGTGCTTTCAACTGCAGGGAGCGGGAGAAGCCCGGTTCGATTCCCCTGCAGACTGCCTCCATAATGAGCCCATGATAAAACAAAGGAGTAAGAGATGGAGGGAGGAGAGGAAAAACAATGAACAACAGGATGAATACGGATAAAGAACGTCGCCCGCTGCAAAGCGATAGATGCTGGTTTAGAGAGGGAAGGGGAATATAAAGGGAAGAATGAGGGGATGACAGGGGCCCGGGGAGAGTTAGAGAATGATACATTGCAAAGGGATGCCAATGAAGAGATTTGAAAGAAAGGGCTGCGGAAAAGGTAACAAAAGCGAGAGAGAGAGCGATGGTGCATTGCCGCCTCATTGTTGATGCGGCGCTATCCCACTTTCTCTCAACTTCTCACTCGCTCTGTTAGCGGCTACACCGCTCTGTCGCTCTCATCCCTCCTTTCAACTTTTCCCCTTTAATCAATCTCTGCACCCTCCCTTCGTTTTCCCAGAATGCACTTGTCTCCCACGATCCCTTTATGCTCCCTCCCTCTCCGGCACTTCCCCTCCTCTCCCACTTGCTCCCACCGCACTCCTCTCTCTCTCTCTCTCTCTCTCTCTCTCTCTCTCTCTCTCTCTGAAAAATCCTGAGCGAGGGGGATTTCTTTCTTCTAGTTTATACAAAAAAGAGATGAATTAAAACATCATGGAAGGAAGAGACCGAGACAGAGAGAGAGGGGGAATCAAGTAAAAACAGCCCCTTGCTGTGACTCTGTACGTGCATGTGTTGCCATTTTGATGTGTGTGTCGCTCACGTTTCGTGTGTTAAGTGATCCTTAAACAGTGTGTGAGTGTGAGAGATTTCCTGGCTCCCCACCTCGTGCAGTTTCACGGACGTCTTGGCAGCCTGGCAGCTACAGCCGTTGTTCCAGTTGTCGGTTCCGCAGGCGCAGTTTCCTCCGCAGCGTTGGACCAGCAGGCAGCGTGGGAAGAACACGGCGCTGGTCGCACGCAGCTCCTCGCGCAGGTTCACCGAAAAGTTCCTCGGAGTGCAGCTGTAGCGCTTGACATCGTCGTGGAGACGGTCGAGATCGACTGAGAGAGAGAGAGCACAGAGAATCCAAACCACTTAGTTGAGAGTTTTGTTACTTTATTACTGGATGTTTTTATTCGATCTTATTCTGTCTGGTTCTGGGAAACGGACTCCATTCTATAAAAAAAAAAAAAAAACTATAACACGGACAAAACTCACAAACAGCTGAATGCAGATTAGCTGAAACTTTACGGTTTGTATGTATCGAGAACTAGACTTTTTTAATACAGATTTGTTATCAAACACAGATGCATATTTGCAAATTCATTCACACATTCATATATCTGAGTACAGTTTTGTGTATACACCGATCAGCCACAACATTAAAACCACTGACAGGTGAAGTGAATAACATTGATCCTTTTCGTTCCAATGGCACCTGTCAAGGGGTGGGATGTATTAGGCAGCAAGTGAACAGTCAGTTCTTGAAGTTGATGTGTTGGAAGCAGGAAAAATGGACGTGGAAGTGTAAGGATCTGAGCGACTTTGACAAGCGCCACATTGTGATGGTTAGATGACTGGGTCAGAGCATCGCCAAAACAGCAGGTCTTGTGGGCTGTTCCCGGTATGCAGTGGTTAGTGCCTACCAAAAATGGTACAAAGAAAGACAACCGGTAAACCGGTGACAGAGTCATGGGCGCCCATGACCATGGGAGTGAAGTCCAGCCCGTCTGGTCTGATCCCACAGAAGAGCTACTGCAGCACAAATTGGTGAAAAAATTAATGCTGCTATGATGGAAAGGTGTCAGAACACACAGTGCATCACAGCTTGCTGTGTATGGGGCTGTGTTGCTGCAGCTCAGTCAGAGTGTCCATGCTGACCCCTGCTCACTGCCGAAAGCGCCTATAATGGGCACGTGAGCATCAGAACCGGACCCTGTAGCAATTGAAGAAGGTGGTCTGGTCTGATGAATCATGTTTTCTTCTCCACCATACATGTGGGTGGTCGGGGTTAGGGTCCGATCCCATCGAGCATCTATGGGAGGTCCTGGAACAACAAGCCCGATCCATGGGGGCCCCACCTCGCAACTTACAGGACTTAAAGGATCTGCTGCTAAAGTCTACAACTGCTAAAGTCAGATACAACAGGACACCTTCAGAGGTCTTGTGAGTCTTGGAGTCCACGCCTCGACGGGTCAGAGCTGTTTTGGCTACACAAGGGGGACCTACACAATATTAGTGGTTATTAGTGGTGTTTTAATGTTGCTGCTGATCAGTGTATTTACATGTTACAGCATTGATTTATCTACCATAGAAACAAATGGAAGTAAATTAACCGTGAGAAATATACAATTGAAGAACAAGTGCAATTATGACAGCATAAAATAGATAGCGAGCTGGTCAACAGCGTTGGGTCACAGTGGGGAAAAAGAAGCCTGCACGAAGGAATATGGATAAATGCTGAGTTTGTTAATAACAATTAAAAAAGAAAAACAAACTAAAAAAACAATACTTTTGAATAAACTTCACTAGTATTATTCAGGTCATTTATGGATGAGATAGAAATAACAGAAAAAGATATGTGTGATGGTGAGAAAAGAGAACTGGACCACTTTGGAAAATCTGGTGGGGATCGACTCAATTCAGAGAAGCAGAGAAGGAGAGAGAGAGAGAGAGAGAGAGAGAGAGAGAGAGAGAGAGAGAGAGAGGAGAGAGAGAGAGAGAGAGAGAGAGAGAGAGAGAGAGAGAGAGAGAGAGAGAGAGAGAGAGAGATGAGAGAGAGAGAGAGAGAGAGAGAGAGAGAGAGAGAGAGAGAGAGAGAGAGAGGCTATCAGTGCAAGTTCACTACTTCACCTTGCCGAAATAGTCCGTAATGACTGACACGAGATGAGAAGATTAGATAAAAGGACGAAGCGAGTTTAGTGGCGAGCACATCTGTAACGTTCATCGATTGTGACGGTGGGAGGAATGGAGGGGGACAGACTTAAAGAGAGAGAGAGAGAGAGAGAGAGAAGAGAGAGAAATAAAAAAGACAATCCATGTATTCTCATTAGTAAATGCTCCTCTGGTAGCCGTGCTGCCCCTGATGACCTGCATATACGCAAAGTCTCCTTTTTTTTCACCGTGCTATCGCGAAATGTTCTGCAATTTATTTATCTTTTCCTTTCTCAGGGGTCACTGATGATGACGGGGGTCGAGCAGAGTAAACAATAGCCGACGACGATATATAAAATAAAATCCATCAAACGGGCTCTTGCTGAGCGCTGATGGCAATAGATGATTACATTTGGGATGATCTGCCGGAGGAGGTCAGAGGGGTGGGGAAGACATAAAGAAAGTCACTCCCCAGTATATCTGGATTACAATAGACAGCCCAGATGGAGCAGAGAGAGTGTAACGATGAGAAAGAGAGAGATGGAGAAAGGATAATCAGAGAGACGAGTGGCGAGCGACACCAGGGAGCATTAATTGATTTTGGGTCGACTCAGTGTATTATCGCATGGTAATCATCATCATCATCCTCATCATCATCCTCATCATCCCCGTATGTGCGCCGGGGACTGCGTTAGCACGAGGCTGTTCCTAACCGTTTAACAGTTGTTTTTTTTTGTTGTTTTTTTTAATTGAGCGGTTAGATTTAATCCGGGATTTCAGTTTAGGATTTGACTGGTCCGCCGTAAGTGGAAGTGACAAGGAAACCGAAAGAAGAAAGAACGAGAGAAGAAAGAAACCGAAAGGACTGCCGTGAGACGCCCACGCGTACCAACAAAGTCAGTCAACAAATGTTAATCAAATCGATCCGTGATCTATAATCCGTGATCCATAGTGGATTACTTTTACCTTTTTCGTGGATAAGGCTTCCAGACAAAAGGGCTGAAATATTTGAGATCGTTCCACAAAAACCGGAAAACACAAAGTGAGACTCTTACACGATATGATTTTGAATGAAAACAATTTAGTGACTGTTAGAGAGAGAGTGAGAGAGAGAGAGAGAGAGGGAGAGAGAGAAAAGAAAATATAACTTAAGGGACGACATGCTATTGATAATCAATATGCAAGTGTTTACCAAACAAAATCTCACACAGATAGGTTTCCGTTCAGATGGGAGACAGTGTGATGAGAGAGAGAGAGAGACGGGAGCTGTGTTCTTATTGATCGTACTTATTATGGCTCCGTTTGGGTGGTTGATTTGACTGCCGGTGACTTTTTGTTTGCCCATATTTATTGAATGTGTTTGCTGACTTATATTTCTCCCCACCAGCAGCAGCAGCAGCAGCAGCAGAACAGCAAAGGTAGCGGAGGAACAAAAAGGACACGGAGGAAAAACAATGGATGAACAACATGAATAAATTTGGCTCTTGATGTGCAGATGCACCAAGACAGACTTCTTTAATGACTGTTTGGGACCGGCGTAGCTCTGCAGTGCTCCACATCAGTCAGTGTGTGTCTCTCCTCAGCATGTGGTGAGAGGCAAAATTAGGAAAAAAATTGTGTCTACTTTTGGGGAGTGCGTGTCTATTAAGAGGTAAAATGAGGAGGTAAGATCATAAAGGGAGATTTCGGTACACGTCGGTTTCAGCACATCTACATTATATTTAACATGCTTTTCTTCTGTACATTAAATCGGGTGGTTGTCAAGCTCAGGGTGGCAGTTCGGGTTGGCCAAAATGCGACTGCATGTGGGAGGGATTCGATTTTGCTGGTGTGAGCACCACCAACAAAGACCACTTAGATGCTCTTCGGGGTTGATAACGTACAAAAAGTACAAAGTAAAGTGTCGTGCAAATTTGACACTTTATATTTGAAAATAAATTCCAGGTTTTTTTTTACCTGCTCTCACGTCTCTGCTGCATCTTGGATACCTCAACTAAACTCCTCAACTTAAGTCAGCTTTGTGCATCTCTTTTTATTTTCGTGCAGTTATTTATTTTCCCAAATCATCCTGCGTGCCAGATCAGAGCCCTCTGCAGTCTGTATCTTTGACACTCCTGAACTAAATGGTGGAGTGGATTGGAATTAAACATGTCATAGGGGTGAATGGGTCCATTCAATTTGCCTCATTTTGTTTTCTTTTCTATTATTTTGTTTTATATTAGGGCTGCAACGGTACTGTGGGTCGACGGTTCGGTATGTATCCTGGTTTCGGGGCCATGCGACAGTACGGTTTTGGTATTTTTATATTTAAGAAATAGAAAGAGACAAGAAAGTTAAAAGAAGGAAAAAAATGTAAAAAAAAAAAAAATGCTTTTAGTAGTCATAGTAGCCATATATAACTAGTGTAACGCTGTGTGTGTAAGACTGTGTGGAAAGGGGGGAGAAGGGGGTTGAAGTTCACTGGGAAGTTATAAATTGCATAAGTTCTTCTGATTGGAGGTGAGGTGTCTAGGATAGTGGGTAATTGGCCCAGGTGTCTAGGGGGCAATTTCCCGGCGGTCAGTCAGAGTGTGGAAGGAGGGGAGAGGGAGGGAAGTGAGACATGCGAGTGAGAGGGTGTCTGAAGAAAAGTTGATAATAAAGAGAGACACCCCAGAGCCATCCCAGGGGGTTATTTTCTGACCGGACACCTTGATTGATTGCACTCTTTACGGTGGAAGTCCACTGGATGCGTCGGTCCAGCGTACGGGCGTGGCGCTCTTCCTGTCGGCGAGATGGGCGGCCGCCTCCCTGAGGGGAGCGGGAGCCATCGGGAGCTTTATGCACAGCCGCCTCTCTCCGACGGTTCTGACGATGTGTGCGCCAGCGATGGGGCGCCTGCCATTTACTTTTACTTTTATTTTGTCTGCTTATGGAATGAAACAAGTACGTATGGAACAAAACCGGGCGTAACGGGGACACCTTCTCTGTGACTCTCACCCCCTCTTCATGCGTTATGCACAGAAAATAATCCTTCGTGCCCCTGTTCCTCCGTGCCCCGCCCCCATAGTGTTCTTACTTGTTTTATTTGGGGAACGGGGCACGGCTCTCCTTGCTGCTCTCTGCGATCGGGAGCACGGAGTGACGTTTCACAAGTATAAAAATATATGATGGTTCCCCTTGTTTATAATTCCCCACTTAAATATTATCCCTGTGCATTTTGTAAGCTTCTATCTATTTTATCTTGTTATTGTAATGCACACTGGAAAAAAACAAAAAAACACTCCTGGACTTGAAGAATCTCAGTCGACTGACGGGTTTCCAACTGATGATTCGACTCGTCGACTTTCAGGAAGCAGCCCTAGTTGCATCCCTAATTGTTATCCAATTTGTACATGACTGGATTACTGATGTAATGGGGAACAGCTTGGGCTCATTGTAGAGGACGTCAGTGCTGCTTGTTTGCTCACATTCTGCAAAACCTTACACATTTTATTTTGTAATATTTCACTAAATCATCTTGGCTGTGTAAGTGATGAATATTGGATGAATAACGAGGTTGTTGTTTAATTTTTTGTCATTATGGCACCTCATAGCAATAAACAGATTATAATAAATAATCATCTTCAAAATCACCAATTTTTTGTGTTATTGTTTGCTCTTGACAGTGTATTTTTCTCTTACTGACTCTACTATGTTAACTACAGCACGTCTAGCTATACTGCAAGCAATAAAACCCTTTTTCATTTTAAAATGTAGTGCTCATGTCTTATAAATGTGGACCTGTAAAGCCCTCTAACAGAGGGTTACCCAAATAAACCCGATCTGACTTGACGAGCAGTTAGGCCGCTCCCTGTAACACTGCCGGCAGCCAAAGTGTCGAAATCTCCTCTACATTTCACGCTTAACGCAGAGTGCAGAGGTGCTCAATCACTTTACTCCTGCTGTGGGTGTTATGACTGCTGGGTTTCCCAAAACGACCGATGGGAGGGAAGTCGGTGTTGATGACAGCGTGTTTTGTGTGTTTCGGTTTAATATATGTTTATGGTGTTCATGTAATTGTTTTTTCTATTTTCACCAGCATTTCATTCTACCTCTACGTACACGAGACTGCGGGAAACCCTAAATACTGCCATAACACTGTGCACTGAGCACTGTGTGTGTGTGTGTGCGCGCGCGCGATTGCGTGGCTGCGTGCGTGCACGTATGCGTGTGCGTGTACGTGTGCGTGCGTGTGTGTGATTTGCAAGTCAGGTCTGAGGAATGGTTACAATGTTTCTTAACTCTGCATATCACATCTACTACAGTTGGTGTGTGTGTGTGTGTGTGTGTGTGTGTGTGTGTGTGTGTGTGTGTGTACATGTATGCTCTTGTCTGAGCCTGTGTGTCTGGGAATAAGTGTAATCTACAGAAGGCAGTGGTGTGGAATTTATCCCCTGAGAGAGAGACAACAGGGGGAGGAGGAGAATGGAGGGATAGACAGAGAGAGTTGTGCAGAATGAACATGCCACTCATACACTCACATGCACGGAGCAGCAGCCTGCGAGTGTATGAGTGGCGTGTGTGTGGTTTGTGTGAGTGTGTGCGTTGTATAAGTTACTGTATTGATGCATTGGTATTGGTGTGAACGCCTGAAGCTGAGGCTCTGTGTAATGCATGGAATATGTGTACTGTGTTGTGATTCTGAATGCTAGACTGTGTGTGTGTGTGTGTGTGTGTGTGTTGGGGGGGTTATTAAGTAAGGAACTACGTTTCTTGCAGTGTAGCTTGCAGTTCCAATTTATATTACTGTCAGACGCGTGCTAGTGTGTGTCTGTGTCTCTGTGTGTGTGTGTGTGTGTGTGTGTGTGTGTGTGTGTGTGTGTTAATGAAAACAAAGCTAAGTTGCTGACTGTCGCATATTGCTGCTCTGCTGCACAGGTTGAATTTCCAATTAGACAGAGGCACACTGGCACAATGTATCAGGGACCTGCAGCATCTAGCACCCACCTATGGCACTGCAACACACACACACATACCGGGTTAAACAAGATTAATTTAGCTTAAATATTAAGTTGTGTGAGAGAGAGAGAGAGAGAGAGAGACTCAATCAAGATAGCCATTAGATGGATGTTGGGGGGTAGATATGCAATACTGTAGATAGAGCGACGCTGCTGCAGGGTTCGAAGGGTTCAGGCTTCGGAGCGATATCACCATCACGCTGGTATCTGAAGGATGGGGATGCGCTCTTGCCAATTTAAACAAACTGCTGTGCTTGTACAACAAGCTTGTACATCACACATACACAGAGTTTTGTTTTTTCCTGATTGTGTGATAGTGCAGTTCTGTTAGTGCCTGTGTCGTTTTGAATTTAATGATGAATACTTTTACTACCAATATGTAATTAATACATATTGGTAGTAAAAAAAACATTGATTGTCGCACTTCATGGAACCAACCTGGATAGATGAAAACTAACAAACAAACAGACAAAATAAATTTAAAATCGCTAACCACTCCCCTCGATCCTACCTTTGTTGTGCCTGCTGGCCAGGTGATAGGCCCTGGATCTGTAGTGCAGATGGGTCTGGGTGTAGATGCTGTCCAGGTCCTGCCTCCATGTGTCGGGGTTCAGGCCCCTCAGCAGCTGCTCCACCGTGTCGAACACAGCGATGGTGCGGTCCAGATCCTCCATGGAGAACGGGACCTCCGTCACAGCCATGCTCCCGTGGCCCCCGTCCTGCATGACGCCGCTGGCCTGCACAGCGCCGAAAAACTTTACACGAGAGCCGCTCAAGCCTGGTTTTTAAAAGTGTGAGCTTGGCACCTGCCTTCAACTGGAAAGTGAACTGTCACGATCGTATGACATTTTCGGACCACGACTATCATACAAATAATTGTGTTTTACAATTTAATTGTAGTTTTTCCAATAAATTTTATGCCGCTTTCATAGGTTAAGCCTATAATGGTGTAATAATACACATCAACCTTTTGAATTACTGCCATTTAGTGACATTGAACATTTGAACATCGACACTTGATTATGCAGTTCATTTGCAGATGGAAATGCACAAATTGCAACTTGGACTTGAAATTGAATTGACTTAATTCCCCTTTGAATGGAAACATGATCGTCTAATGATTTTATAATATGATTGTGATCGTGCTCAAATAATCATGATCTGGTTCTTATTTAATAATTGTGGCAGCTCCACTTGAAAGATGTCCCTCGTCCCTATCCCAATCTCTCGGCAGCCCGACTACAGAGCCGGAACTCCACAAGAGGAGTGTTTGTATTCAGTACTTCTAAAGGACGTCATGAAAATTTTAGTGAATTAAACACCATGATAAGAAGATAGAGGAAGCCAAAATTGATGATCTGATAATCTGTGGACCTACAGCATGTATTGAATTGGATGTTTGTGGTTCCAGTCAAGACACATTGTGGAGGGTTTGTACCAATATTATGACTAACTGTGGTGTGAGGTTTTAGGATCGCTGTGTTCAGCAGTGACAACAGAACGGGGTGGAGGGGAAAGGTCAGCCATCGGAGCGATGCGGCGGCTTGGAGCTAATGGAGAATGTGATGGACCTTGGATTTAAATCAGAGCCCGGAAAGCCGGGCTTTGCAACGTCTATAAACCACTTGAGGCTTTGCGTTAAGATTTATGGGGACGCCTGAGAGACCAGGTCACAGGGTTAACCCGTCATAACAGGCACTTAAAATGATTATAATTTAAGACATAGCTCCAGCTTTAAAAAAAGGAAGAATCCAATCATCCAATCATGCCCTTGCTAAATGATTGAGAACATAAAATCAATAATTGAACATGAAGAAGGTATCCATAAGAGCCCACAGTTGTATCCTTGCTCTTTAAAAAAAACATTCAAGAGAACAAAA
>NC_137197.1:13124447-13126947 GCF_960531495.2 Zeus faber
GTGTGTGTGTGTGTGTGTGTGTGTGTGTAGGTGTCTGTATCTCGATCTGTGGGTTTTGTAATAGGGCTGACATCAAAGCCTGTTGGGCCAGGGCGCAAGGTTTTAAAGCATCTTCTCGCGTGCAGTCTTAGGATAAACACACACACACACACACACACACACACACACACACACACACACACACTCAGACAGACACAGGCCAGCTGTGAATGAGGTCAGGGGGGTGAGAGAGAGAGAGAGAGAGAGAGCGAGAGAGAGGGATGTGCTTATGTCCTCTTGAATGTGTGCATGTTTACAGAATCTTGCCCTTATTTCCTTATAAGGTCATATGTCCCATGTACTGTACAACACATCTGTTCCACTAAGAAAAGGAGTTAAACAAATAAATAAATTATTTCGAGAAGGTTATGTCTGGTCTGACTGTGAGCCTGTCTATGCACAGTAGGTTATTTGAGGGTGAAGTTGAGTATATTGTATATTACGTAACATTCTTGTCTGTTAATAGTAATGGCACATTTTAATTTATTCAGGTAGTCTCATTGAAATCAATACTGGTTTTGAGCTGAGTGTGTATTAGATACTGTATATAAAATCACTAATAATTAAATTTAGTCAAAAGCAATGCACATGAGTGTTTCCACACAGCAGACACCAAAAAATGTAACTATAAAAAAAAAAACTGTATAAGCAATTAAATGTTTAAACCTATCTAGAGGAATGACTGACTCTAAATCAAACGTATTCACATTTATGTCAAACAATAAGGTACTGAGAAGACTATTTCTAATATAAAACTACTTTCAAATAGTTTTTTATATTACATACATTACATATATTACATACAGTATATATTAAATGATATACAAAATAAAAATATATATTAAAAAAACCTTCCATTTACTGGTCCATAACCAGCAGAGGATGTGTTCACACATTCTCTGTTCAACTTCAGCACCGGTACAAGGCTAACATCAAGGGATTTTGAGGAAATTCTTCCTCTGAGTTACATCCAATAAATAACCTTATTTGAGGCACGTCCAGGAGTTCACAGCTCTAATGCTGTTAAAATGTGTTTATTTAAAAAATGTTTAACTTTTATCCCCAATGAAAACATTATCTAAAGTGATAAAACACTAAGTTCTGTGCAGAAACATGCAGATGCACGTCAGGGGTTACAGGCGTTGGATCATATTCCATGGATATCTGCAGATACAATGTGTGTGTGTGTGTGTGTGTGTGTGTGTGCGTGCGTGCGTGCGTGCGTGCGCTTGTGTGCATGTTTGTGTTTGTGTGTCTGGACATCATCTGATTCATAATAAGAGTTTTTCTGGAATTTGTGGGCGGAGGTTCCAGGAACGCAGCCAGGATCAGCCCCGGATCACATTCCCTGATAAATCGACACTTTAGTCGAGCCAAGCGACACTTCAAAAGGAAATCCACCCGACAATGGATTTCGCACACGGTCCTCCCAACCCCAATCGATAGCTGGACAAAAAAAAAAAGCAAAAAACAACAACTTCACAACAAAGACGTAAAAAGCTGGAAGTATGGAGTGGGAAGACGGCAGGTGGTAAAACAACAGCCAACAGATAAAAAGCTGATTTGTGGTGCAAGGTGGTGCCTCGGTTAATATTGAACGGAGAATGCCTCTCAAATTCCAATCAGATTTTTGAATTTAATGTTCTGGGGTTTTTTTTCATTTGAATTCAGATGTCAGGGCTGCAATTTAAACTCAGCCCATACCGTATATAAGGGAAAGAATGGAAAACATTTCTGTCATTATCTATATTTTGCAGCAAAATGTCGACGTTTTCAGAAAATCCTCCTTCCTCCTTCTTTCAGAAAGTCCAACCGTGGACACGAAGAGGGGCGGATTCTCAAGTCGGGGATTTTCGGGTGTAAAGGGCGAGGAGAGTAATGGGTAACACATTTTGGCTCCCAGAAGAGCCCGTGTAATTGAGCTCTGTGTGAGCAGACGCCGCTGAAATGTGCAGGTGATGTGTCGGCGTGCAGAGCACTAAAGGGGGTTGCAGTTGTCTTTTGAAACTTAAATCCCATAAAATAAACATGAGATGGATTCAGACGAGCCGTCTACGTTGTCTTTCATCACCCTCGTCCCCCCCCCCCCCCTAAAATCGTCCGCAGTCGTTCTTTACCTCCTTTTTTTAAAAATCTCAAGCAGCACTTCACGACTCTGCGGCTCTTTGTCATTTACTTGCTCTCGTCGCAACCCAACTTGAATTGTCTCTCTTGTAAATAACTCTCTCTCTCTCTCTCTCTCTCTCTCTCTCTCTCTCACCCTGAGTTCTGTTTTAGTCATTAGCTGACAGGCGGATAAGATCTCAGACACCTGTTCTTTCCGTCTAATGCTTCCCCTCGCTCTCTCCCGCTCTCCCTCTCTTGTTCCTCTATCCGACTCTCCCCACCCCTCTCTAGTCCTTATCTGTTCGACAGGTCTGGAGTGAACAAATTAGACTGACTAAATGAAGCCCCGCGCGCA
>NC_137197.1:13129447-13154447 GCF_960531495.2 Zeus faber
AGCATGTTGGTCTTGGAGTTGAGGCTGGGCGGCGCCTTCTGCCCGCACCAACGACCCCAAATGATAGTGCTGGTCTCTGATTGGTCCTCCACTTCCACAAAGTCATACCTGCAGAGAGGGTCATCCGAAACAAGAGTGGGATGACGAGTGGGAGGCGTTGGCTTGGATGGGAGGAAACAGAAGGGTAAAACAGTCGAAAATTGCACCACCTTCTGAGATAATGCTTTACACGGTGCGATTGTTCTCAGGTGAGGCCTGTTCTTTTTCGACGCATCACCACTGATATTTTTCCTAAACTGTGGTTACCCGCCGTGACTGAAAACCTTCTTATCCATTTATCTTACTCAACAGTGTATTTTATACACTTGGTTTGGAGTTATTAGAAGATAATGATTGACATATTAATCACCTTTCTCCATGAAAGCCGTCGTAACATGCTTCTGTCTGTCAAAACAAGCAGGAAATCAAGGATCTTCCCTTGAGTAACCGGCATGTCTTACACCGCTCTCTGTATTAGAACATTTTCCAGTCCTCAGTACCTGCTTTGGCCAGAAATCAGATCAATATCCAGCGCCAGTATGAGTGAAGACACACGCTCGCTGTGAAACAGAACTGTTTTACAAAAATACATGTCTATTGTTGACAACAAGAAGCAAACTAAAAGATAAATGTTTTGAGTTTCTGTGATGGTGTGTGCAAGAACCCAGCACAAACATTTTTTGGCATCATGAGTTACCCGTCGGACTGAGTTAAACCTTATTTTCTGCTTCAATTCTGTTATACATATTGTAAACAGGGGACACGTTTCCCTCTGGTTATTTTACTTAGTTTCTATTATCCTGTTTTTACACCAAAATTAGCGGGTTAACCCAGGCAAAATAACAATTTCTGGCATGTTATGTTCGACGTCGCTAACATGTCAGAAACAGGGGCGTGTCATGGTTCCAGTGTGATTGGGAACGAAACAGTAGAGGCGAGAGCAACCTGAACAAACGACGACATAAATCTGTAAAACTTGGAAAAAAAAAAAGGATTTTTGCGCGGTTCAAAAGAATCGGATCGTTCTTGAACGACCCAGCTCTACAGTAGAAGCGGCGTGAAGTATCTATGCTGCCGGCGCGCCGCTCCGTGGGCGTGCCGTTTCTTTGGCGGCAGCTCTCTGGGAGCAGAGACACCGCTCCGGTTCGGGGACCGGCTCGGGGCGATGTTGGAGCCGGGCGGGGAGCGTGGGGGTTCTCCGCTGTGATCCCCACGGAGCGATCCCCGAGCTCAAAACATTTCATTGTCCCAGTCTTTCACATTGGGCAAAAAGCTTTGCTGAACCGCGGCTGACCGAGAAGGCGGAGGGACGAGGCGTCGCGGAACGTGTGATGAGCTACTCGGGGTGTTGCAGGAATTCAACATTTGGGCTAAATCCATCGTAGGAATGTGTCCCTTAAGACAAGGCCGCCATGCAAAACACCCGAGAAGCGAAGAAGTCTGTGGGAAATGTTTGTTGGCATGACGACGAGTAAACGCTATCGGAATCGATGAGCAAGTCAATTTGTGGGTTCATCTATTAGAGAGAGAGAGACACATACACACACTGTGTAAAATCCTGCCCTTCTTTTTTTGCAACTCTCCCCATGCCTCTCTTACTCCTCCCACACTCCCTCTGTTCTGCTGCCCCTGTCTTTTGTTGCAAAGTGCTTACAAAGATGGCTGAGTTGCAAACAGGGATTTAAAAAGTCTCTCTCTCCCTCAAGGACAAACTCTTTGGGCTTCCTGCCACGGAATGAGCAAAACTCCATCTCTCTGTTCCCCTCCCTGCAGCATCGCTCCGCTCGCCCCGTTGCTTCGCCTCGTCTCGGCCGGAGTCTCTGCATACTTCATCTCCCTGTCCAGTTGTTTTTTCCCGCCGACCTCCTCTTTTTTTTCTGACAAGATGTGCGTGTGATTCGTGGATAAAAAACATATCTTTCACCTGACAACTCGTGCAACTTTTTTCTTCTCCGTCACTCCAAGTCGTCCCGTTTCCTCTTACGCTCGCACACCTCATTCTGTCTCTCTCTCTTATTTTCCTTGTCACTCTCGTTTTGTCACCTGCCTCCCTTCTCTCCTCTTCCCTCAGCACCTCTCTCTTTCCTCATGGTCTACTTTCTTCCTACCCTATACGTTCCATCCATCTCTCTTCTCCCCTCTCTCTTACACCTCTGTGCACCGCCCCCCGCCCTTACCTGCAGACGCCGATTTCGGGCTCCTCCAGGCCGAAGCTGACGTCGAACTCCAGGTGGATGCGGGTGCGAGGTGGCGACATCAGTCTCCATGACAACAGCAGGTTGCGAGGGTAGGAGTTAGGGTAGCGCGGGCTGAAGACGGCCCCGCCCACCTCCGTCACTGTGATGTTCTCCTCCCGGCGGTACAAGTCTGTGGTGGGGCCAGTTGCGGTTTATTAGTGGTTATTGCTAATCAGCGAGATAGTCTGTAAAAGTACATCATTCACAAGAGAGACAGAGATAGAGATGGATAGATAGACGGACAGACAGAGAGACAGACTGACAGACAGGTAGATAGATAGATAGATGATAGATGGATAGATAGATAGACAGATAGGCAGATAGATGGATTGATAGATACTTTATTCATCCCTGGAGGGAAATTGCAGTGTCACAGGTAATAATAACAAGTAATAACAATAAAAAAAGAAAGATGAAAATGGAAACATGCACTAAGAAATTGTATATGCCTAAGAATTAGCAAAATAATTGGCAATGTGCAATACACATAAAAAATACAATAAATAATGGCAACAAACTTGACAACAAGCAATAAACCTTAAAATAAACAAAAAAAAGCCACAAAATAATCCAGGAAAATTGGCAATTTACAACAGATGGTCGTTGCGGTGGGATCATCAATATACATGCTCAAAAGTATTTTTTCACTTGCACTCAGTTACTTATCTACGAGCTGAGTGACTGCACTGAACATAATGCAGGAGTACAACAGCGTGTCTGGTGCATCTGGTCCTACCACTACCTGACATTTTAGACAAAAAAAAAACAAAACAGAGGGGCTTCTCTTGCTTCCCTTGCATCCAGTGCTATTTTGCCAGAAATTATCCAGAGCAACTTACGAGAAAGCAAAATGTGACCGCTCTCTGGCCACAGAGAACGCATTCTAGAGGTCAAGTCTGGACGGGTCACAAAAGTCGCGTTGAAATGATCGAAACGCGCACAGCACGACATCACACGACGCCACACGTTTTAGCCTCCTTTACGCCTCGCATTAACATGATATAATCTAGATATAATTACTGGATAACTCCCCACTTGGCATTTAAATATGTACACGCTCCACTGTATTTGTTTTGCATGCTATATTATTTTTCACAGAGTTCAATGAATGGGCTCAAAAAGAGACCAAAGAAGGAGAAACCGATAGACAGCAAAGGGGTGAACCAGCTAAATAAATATGTGCATAAATGTCACACTAAATAAACACAACACACACACATTACTCATACTCATAGAGGGTGGGAATGACGACACACTCACAAGACTCTTTAAACTAGGCTTTGATCCTACCAATTTGGGAGACTTGGGGCTATGCACAACATGTGTTTGTGTGTGTATGTGTGTGTGAGTATTTGCTACTACAGAGGAATAAACTTCCATCTTCAACAGAACTTAAAGTAATTACCAGGGCAGCAACGCTTGATACATACATATCTGCAGCCCAAGCTACACCCCGCTGTAGGCCGTTTGGCAAATGTGTAGCACCACGTTCGTCAAACTGCCAGTATGTGTGTGTGTGTGTGTGTGTGTGTGTGTGTGTGTGTGTGTGTGTGTGTGTGTGTGTGTGTGTGGCAGCGAGTCCTTTTGTTTGGGCCGCCGTGAAAATGTCAGACAAGCTCACACACACACACACACACACCGGCCGGTGGAGCAGTAGCGGCTAAAGGTCACGCCAGCACTTACTCCCATCGCAAAACTCCTCCGCCAACCAGTATGGAAACTGCTGAAGGAACGAGAGAGCGGCGGAGGAAAGGTTAATAGGGAAGCCCTCAGTGCAAATGTTTTCATTTGAGTTGTTTAATTGGAATGAGGAAACACACACACACACACACACACACACACACACACACACACACACACACACACACACACACACACACACGCTCACCAGCACACCTGACACTTCACAAAATTAGCTATTAACCAGTTGAAGCATGCGCACGCTGTGCTTTCCCCTCGACTACATATAAACATTTGGAGGATGTTTACACCATTTTGTGCAACAAGCATTTAAATTGGAAACACCCTTGACACAACCCTAGCCCCGTTGTAGCACCCATGTAGTCCTAGAAGTGTGATCAAATAGTCTATCAGTTCACAGCTGTTTTCCATGATGAGGGCAGGCCATTTGTTTTACATAAAAATGTACATATATAAAGATATACTGAACTACATTTTTTTTTTTACCAAACTAGGGTTTGCACTTTAAAGGTGTTTGGGCCATTTTTAGCAATTTCAGTGATGGTTTCATTATCGTCAATCAGATAGATAAGATAAGCAACCATTATTGCCTTATTTAATTTCACTTTGCTTTCCATTTTGCATTATTTCATTGTTAATATGAAGTCAAAATAAGATAATGCAACATATTGGTTGATGGACCATTACCCATCTATAAAGAAAGTGACTAATGCACTTTTATTTTTCAACTTTTTTAAATGAAGGATAATAAAACGTCCTGATGTGATATTTGTTACTAATCCTTGTGCGGTCAGTCGTCACAATGATAGGAAGCGGACAAGGGGAACCTCTGCACTCTGGATGCTGCAGTGGGCTGACAGCGCTGTATTTTCTGAGGAGTGTGTGTTTTTTGGTTTTGTTTTTTTGGCAGGGAGCTGCATGCATAATGAAGGTGCTGCATCCCACACCCCTGGGAGATGATGATTAAGCTTTGGCCTGTTCCTTCACCTTCATCACTTCATCCCCCTCTCTCGCCCTCTACTCTTTCTCCCACAATCTCATTCCATCATTTTATGTCTACCTTTTATATTCAGCCATCCTTCTTTCTTTCTTTCTTTCTTTCTTTCTTTCTTGCTATACTCTATGATTCCCTCTCATCAATGCCTTGGCACTCAATACTTGGAATGACTGCTAATTGTGACTAACAGCTTGGCACCTGAATGGTCAAAAATGTAAATTACTATCTGCCAAGAAAGGGGAGGTATATGCTTCAGTGTTCATTGTGTGTGTGTGTGTGTGTGTGTGTGTGTGTGTGTGTGTGTGTGATGAAATTCTTCCACACCGTTGATCAAAAGCCTGACTGCGTGGGTCTATCCATTCGTAAAAGTGCTTATGTGTCAGGAACGTTCACCCACTAAGGGTCACTGGGGAGCAGACCTCATGGTGTGTGTGTGTGTGTGTGTGTGTGTGTGTGTGTTTGTGTGTGTGTGTGTGCGTGTGTGCGTGCGTGCGTGCGTGCGTGCGTGCGTGCGTGCGTGTGAGGAGTGTGTGTGCATTCGATATGTGTCCATGAGTGTTTGTGTGCACGTGTCTGCTAAAGCTTGCAGCAGCGCTCTTCTATAGTTGGTGTTTGTGTGAGTGAAAGAACTGAACGTGCACGTTTTCACATTGTAATGTATTTACTTGTATGTGTTGCGTCATCATTTATGAATGTACATGTAATCATGCATGTAATGCACATCCGTCTATTCTGAACTTGCCTTATGTTATTCGAACATTACAGTGACTTGATATTTCTCCTGTTGCCCTCCTCGGCAGTAAGGGATGTTTCCAATCTATTTTGCAAAAATAAGTTCCTAGTTATTTTTTAGAATAAAGGGGGAGCGGTAGTAGGATGTACTTTTTATACATTTTATACCTTGTACCTGATTCATTTAATGGTTCTGTTGTGCATAAGTAATTTTCAGTATTTCTTGACCAGGAGAGTTGCTGGCAAAATATGATGTTATTGTATAGGGGCATTTGCAATTTGAATGTTCATAGATACATTCTATATTAGGGTAACGGTGTAGAGATATTGAATACATAATTATTAAATATGTTAAAGAGATTCAAATACGTCTGAAGGGAATCTCTAAAATGCATACGGTTAAGAACAATATACCATCCATTAGATAGCAAATTTAAATATTCACAATACCACAAAGTCAGTCTGTTGATAAAAGTTTATTCCCAATTAAGTGTTTGAGGTGTTTGGTTGTTTTGGGCAGTTCTATGGTGTTCTATGGGCATAACTGATTCATTTTAGAGGCGCAACAAAAGCGAAAATGTTTTTTGCCGAGTTGTACTGTATAGATTAAAACTACAGCGACGCTAAAAGGGAAGCAGACGGTGCCTTAAAACAAGAGTGTACCTGACCCTGGCATTCAACTCGAAGGCGGGTGGAAAGCAGAGCGCAGTGGGAGTGTTTTCGGGGGGGTTGGACTTAGAAATAAACACAGGGCAGAACAGTCAATGTGCTGCGCAGCTTTTGAACCGAAAACAACTTTTTGACCGTGGATTTCTTGACTTATTTTTAAAGAATTTGCACATAAAGAATTAAATGTGGATTGTGGACGGGATGCCAATTTTAATTTTTTTGGTGCATTTTCTTGTCCACATTTTCATTTGTGCATAACATATGTGTGCAGTGTCCACTGCCTTAGCAGAGCATGCCTGCGAGTGCACGGCTACATGGGATCTCATGTCCCTCAAAGTGAAAGCGCTCCAGAGAAAGGGGAAACTATCAAACAAGTGAATATGCTAATGTGTTCAGCATGACCTCCACCTCCCTTCCTGCGGGAGCATGGAGGAGGGAGTTGTACCTCCCCAATATCCCCATGGCTGCTCCCCTCAATGTACCTCTGACCTAAATGACACGGCTGAAAATTAATGACTCAGTGATGAGATACAGGATTTTAATTCCATCTAGAGAAAATTACACTTGAGGCCTTGAGTGCATGTTTGACTCTAAATGTAAGGATATAAACCTTAGTGTAGTTAGGCAAAATGTAGGCATGGATTTCATTTTCATTTCCTTGAAGCCTAAAATCCATGGTGCTACACTGTGCTCATAGTATTTAACCTATTCTCACATAAGGATTGCCTCAAGATCAAGTCTCCCCGTCCGTACATTATGCCTCATAGTTACTCGTATTGGCTCAATGTTAACTTGAAACTTCACAGAAAGTTTAATTGGTTTTTATCAATCTCAGCATGTGATGATTTCAGCGCCGATAATATGAAACAACGAGTGAGTCATGCTGATGGTTTCAGACAAACACAAAGGCGCCATCTCTGACATACACACACATTGAGACACGATGTCTGCTGCCACATGATGAGCCCGCTATCTGACGATTCAACAATGACGTTGCATGACTGTGGGGTTTTTTTTTTTACCCATAAATGACGACGTATGTGCGACTTACTAATTAAGTTCTTGCTATAACACCCACCGCTGTGTTTTTGAAATGCATGAGATAAATGAATGTGTGTGTGTGTGCGTTCACCTTAATTAAATTAAACCTGATTCTTCCACCTTCAGCGCTGAGGGTGTGATGTTCTCGATGACGCTGAGTTCTATTTCTGATCCGAGTGCCAATCACACCCTCACGACGCAGCAGCCAGCCTGCCTTAAGAGGCACAAAAAGTCCATAGCGTGCTGGAGAATGTAAGGAAGCGAAGAAGACGGAGAGTAGGTGTGTGTCAACTTTAACTTTCTCTCCTAATTATAGTCTGCCAGGGATGAAAGCCCATTCATATGAACCAGGAAAGTGCACCGGAGCCCCGCAATAACCTTCCCCCCGGTATTGAACCTGTATATTCGCACGGTGTGGGTCTTGTGAATTCACGTCTCAATTTGGCGGAATGAAGTTTATCTGGCCCCTTGTTCTTTCCCTGTGAGTGGCAGTCTGCTTGTGATGCGTTCACTCTCGGAGACACATTCCCGCAGGACGTTACCTATAACAAGACAAACCCTGCTTCCCCGTCGCTCTGTCCCCAGCCTAACAACATCCTGGCCGACTTTCATCTCCTCCAAATGAATTCTCATAAGCCGCTGTGCCAGCTAACAGGATGGAGATAATGCATTCACTTTTAACCGAGGGAGAATCCACCAGAGGAGACGCCGCCCCGCGCTGTTCCTCTTCTTCTTCCCGGTGATTGGCGTTTACACGAAGTGCGTGTGTGCAGGAGGGACTCGGCTCAATGTAAAGACAGTTTGCGTTAAACAAAATAACCGGGGCTGGTGTGTGGATTCAAGGGCGTTCATTTAGATTCTGAGAAAGATTCTGGGCATTAAAAAAAAAAAGATAGAAGTAAGAGCAGATGTTTGGTTGAGTAAGAATTAATTTACAGAAGAGATTTTTTTCTCAGTTTTAAGTAAAGTTACGGGTTCATATTTTTAATTACATATCTCCCAGTCTGACAGATGCGGTTCCTGCCCCCGTTATCCCCAGTGGTCTGCCGAGCTGTTTACTCATCTGTGTTTGGAGATGGAATGTAGAACACTGCCCATTAGCAGTGGAACTGCCACTAAACACTGTGTGTGTAACAGTCAGTGTAAGTACCACTCCATGTTGTTCTGTGTTTGTGTGCATTGTGTGTCTGCTTATATCGACCAAGTGGAGCAGCCTGTTGTGTATGCATAACAGTGTCGTGTATACGTGTGTCAGGGTGTGTGTGTGTGTGTGTGTGTGTGTGTGTGTGTATGTATGTGTGCTCATTTGTTGCAAACTTGAGTGGAACTTTATCTCCCAATATTTTTATTCCAAACAAGGGAAAAAAGCCAGAGACTTGTTACTTCCCTGTAAGCTGTGGGCTTGTCTGGATCTGTGTGTGTGTGTGTGTGTGTGTGTGTGTGTGTGTGTGTGTGTGTGTGTGTGTGTGTGTGTGTGTGTGTGTGTGTGTGTGTGTGTGTGTGCGTGTGTGCGTGCGTGCGTGCGTGTGTGCGTGCGTGAGTGCGTGTGTGTGCCTTTGCTCTTATATGTGCAATCATGGCCGTGGATGGTAAGAAAAACACCCCCTATATACAGTATGCAGGGCTCCAGATATGTGACCATTTTTTGAGAGTGTGCGAGTCAAAATTTCACGTGGTTGCACTCGTGCGAGTGCATGATCATTAGGCTGTTTTGGTGCCCCTGAGGCATGGGTATTGCGTTAGCCATTGTGGTTGAAGGTAGTAATATTTCTTCCTCACTGGCTCAGCCGGTCTCTCCCTACCTGCACTCTCCCTGCCTGCTCTTTCATCATCAGTGCATGTGTACGTAGGAGGGTTGGGCAATATGTCAAAAAATGTTTCTTCTGGCCACCGTCAGCCCAACAATTGGTAATTGCCAATATACAGTATTTGTGTCGGTGGGTGTGGGGCAAGCGCGGCGGGGGGCGGAGCCACTCAGGTGGAACAAGGATTTTCAGCGAATGCAACCACGGAACAGCTTGTTGTGGAAAAGAAGACAAAATCCCCTAGATGGGATTATTTTGTCCTAAACTGGAAGCAACTGG
Source organism: Zeus faber (assembly GCF_960531495.2). NCBI lineage: Eukaryota > Metazoa > Chordata > Actinopteri > Zeiformes > Zeidae > Zeus > Zeus faber. The sequence continues at coordinate 13,138,948 of NC_137197.1, forward strand.
CAAGCCGAAGGACGTTAATAAAGTAATTTGCCCTCTTTGCAAATGAGTAGTGCCAGACAAGATTCTAACACTACCAATTTAAATGGTCATTCTTTTGCACTATTCTAAATAGGAGGAAGGATTTTCCGAGTTGAAATGAATGCAGCATAAAAACTGTAGAATGTATGCAACGCATTGTAGACATGGTTATATTTTTACTTTATGGTCCCAAATTTTAATTTTAATTTTTTTTTACTCCGGAGCTAATTCATTTTACAAGACAACTTTGAAACACCTCTTCAATGCTATGACACCAAAGTGTCTTTGTCAAGTACTGTAGTTATGCGATAAGGCACAGGTCAGTTTCCAGTTTATCAAGAGCCTCACTACTGCTTCTGCTAAAGGTAGGACTCTGATACTGTGTGACCACTGGAATGCTCCTCCTACTTGTGGTGTTTCCGCTGTATTATTAAAAAGAGAAAATTCTAATCATCTTCAGATTAGAGGGAGGCAAACCATTTAAATTTGCTAAATAAAAGGACAAAAATCGCACAAAAAAGAAACCAAATCATGTGCCGGTGCGACTAACTGAGAAAGTTGCTAGCACCAGTGCTACCAGTGGAAAACATAGTCTGGAGCCCTGAGTATGTGTCCTTAGTGTCTCTGTACTGTAGTATTATTCTGTGTTCGTATATGTGTATATTAGTTTGTGTATGAGAGAGAGAGCGAGCGAGAGCGAGAGAGCGAGAGAGAGAGAGAGAGAGAGAGAGAGAATACATTATGTGCATGCATGTGTCTTATCGAGGCCGTGCTGGCTCTGCTGTTTTTACCGCACTCTCATGTCATATCAGCTTTAAATATTCCCCCACCAATTCTAAGTCACGCTCACACGTGCATGGAGGCGTAAAACAAGACCAACACTGTCTCACACGCGCACACGCACACACTCACACGCAAACGCACACGCACACACACACACGCACACACGCACACACACACACACACACACACACACACACACACACACACACACACACACACACACACACACACACACATACACACACAAACACAAACACACACACACACACGTCTCAGGGGTGCCACTGCATGCCGAGGGGTGTCAGCTTTGGTCAGTTTTGGCCCTCCTCCTCCTCCTCATCCTCCTTTTTTCTCCCCCTCCTCCTGTTCCCACCATCCTGTAATTATCTGATAACTTCTGCGACCCCCCTAGCATTGTTAAGTCCTTGATTTAAGCAGTTCTGTTAAACTTCAATAGCAATATATATATACAGTATATATATATACAGTGTATATCTATGTATATATATATATATATATATATATATATGCTATGATTTACTCTCTTCTCCTATTCTCTCCTTGCTTCACTTCTCACATATTTGATGTGGTCCTACTTTTTTCTTCTTGCAAAGCAATTTACTTCACATCACATTCCCACATGCACCATGAGCCTGCATGTTCTCTTGAAGGCAGTGTGAAATTGGAGGGATGGCCTGGTGAGGGACCAAGAGGGAGAAGGAGGAAATGTGCAAGAAAGAGAAGCCGTCCAGTTCATTAGACGCTTCATGGAGGCATTCAGCTCCATCCATACATGCTGAGGTCACTGTGTGTGCATGAATTATAGAGGGCCTCCCATATGTAATTATAGAGAACAGCACAGTACGTGCATTATGGTCACCCAGTGGCACACGGTAGAAGATCTATCAAAAATATAACTGCTTTTAGGGTGTGCTGGAGCCAATGATGTAATAACTACCGTTAATGTTATTACTGCCAGTGATATAATATTTTTTCTATTCTTAATGTAATAACTTACCAGTAATCTAATGACATTTTTGAATCAATCACGTAATAACTTTTGGCGCATACTGTAATCATTCATTACATGATTGGCTGGTTATCACATTATTTGCTGGGTTAAATCATAAAAGTGTATAACCGGAGCCGATAATGTAATAATATAATTATATCACTTAATTTATTCACTTAATTCACTTAATAACCTTTTTTTTTGTTGGTGTTTTGTTTTCGTTTGTTTTTCATTTGGTCAGAAGATAATTTCGTTTTGTTTCTCGATTCTCTCGAGTTCTTCTTTATAATTGCAAATGAGTGGAAGTTACTTTTCATTTGAGATCGAACTTTACCTCCAGCGCCTTAGCTCCATTTTGTTAAATGAACAGTAGCCTATAGTGTCAAGACAATGTTTAGTTCTTTAAAAAGGGACTGTAATTCATTCATTATCATTATAAAACTGAAAGATATGTTACCAAAGTTATCTTTGTAGGTCATGTCATATACTATATTTTACAATTTGGAATTTTGCATTAAAGGTTGAAAGTTGAACACAAGTGATAATGTCAGTTCGGTTGAAGAAGTTATTTAATTATACTTGATTGAAGATTATGTTTTTCATGGAAAGAAGTGGTGTTCCTTTTGTTTCAGAACACAGCATCTGGTATAGAGGTATTTGGTTTCATATTATACAACATAAGATTGTTGTAATCATCTTTGTTTGCAAACGTGCGCTTGATTTGGTACTCAAATGGTTAAGGAGTAGAAGGTAGGGCTGGAGATAAGTACCACAAACAAATAAATTGTCATAATTCCTAGAGAGAGTAAGAGTGTGTGTGTGTGTGTGTGTGTGTGTGTGTGTGTGTGTGTGTGTGTGTGTGTGTGTGTGTGTGTGTGTGCGTGCGCGTGCGTGCGTACGCGTGCACTATTTGAAAGTGGCAACAGAAATGGTAAGTATCATGGAAGTGTGACACTTTATAGCCAATCAATAAAACTTAAATAAATTTTAACAAGTATATTATCACATTATCGGCTCCAGTTATTACATTTTCATGATTTTTTTGTAACCCAGCTAATAATGTAATAATCAGCCAATAATGTAATAACTTATTACATTATGCACAAAAACAAATTACGTTATTGGTTCAGAAATGTCCATACATTATTGGTAAGTTATTACATTATCAACTTTTATAACATGAAGAATGGCAAAAATATGACGCTATTGGCAGTAATTACCTTGACTGTAATTAATACATGAATGGCTCCAACAGTGTGTAATCAGGCCACATCAGAGCAGGAAATGGTCGAAAAGCCCCGTCCTCTGATCAAACTGTGACGCAAATGGATGGATTATTCATTCTTAAGTTCTAAACGGTGTTTTCCTGTTTGTGTGGAAGGGTGGAGGTGGTTCGCTAACACAGCACAAACAACACAATTTCAGTCTGTAGCTGCTCTCTTTACATATTTCACCTCTCACTTAATGTTTTATGGCTATCTGGCCACGGCAAAAAAATGATTTTAGGTCTAGCTTCTCTATCTCGTCCACCAACACCTGTCCAAAAACAGGGTATTAGACTTCAGAATGCTTATTTCCTGTACTTGTCATGGCTGCCGGGGCAAATTAATTTTGTTCAACATTCCTAGGTGGATTAAGAAAATAGCCGATTCCTGTGGAAAGTCAGTGGCAGGGCTTTGTAGCAAGATGTCCTTCATATGGGTCTTTCATTCCACAATCTGATCAAAGCCATTGGGAGATAAAAAGTATCACGCACACACACACACACACACACGCACACACACACACAGACACACACACACACACACACACACACACACACACACACACACACACACACACACACACACACACACACACACACACACACACACACACACACACACACACACAACCACTGCCTAGATATCACAATATACAAACATTACGAACACACAACCCCACCCATTCACATGTGTATCCTATCTATCTCTTACTCTGCTCTCATTCCCTCTCGCTCTCTCTCTCTAGCTCGCTTCTTCCCACACTCCTCTACTCATCTGCAGGGTGGTAGAGCAAATCATGACCTCGCACCTGCCACAGTGACTCCCTGAGTGAGGAAAATTTTCGTACAATCCAAAATACTGCAGGGTATGCAGACAGCTCAATATTCTAATCATATGGGGGTTAGAGCATGGTGTGTACTGTCTATAAACGTGCGTCTAGGTAGATGTGTGTATGTGTATGTGTGTGTGTGTGTGTGTGTGTGTGCGTGCGTGCGTGCGTGCGTGCGTGCGTGCGTGCGTGCGTGCGTGCGTGCGTGCGTGCGTGCGTGCGTGCGTGCGTGCGTGCGTGCGTGCGTGCGTGCGTGTGTGTGTAATCAAGTGTGCACATGTTTGCTGGGTCTGCATGACAGAATTATTTTTGCATGCCTGAGTTCTGTATATGTTTGGTTGTGAGTGCATACCTATGTGTGTAGCGTGTGCGTGTGTGTGTGTGTGTGTGTGTGTGTGTGTGTGTGTGTGTGTGTGTGTGTGTGCGTGTGTACGTGTGTGTGTGTGTGTGTGTGTGTGTGCGGCATCGAAACCTTGACCCGTGGCACGCAATGAGGTTAGACAAACATCCACAGAAAGGACAAAAACACTGCTCAGCAAGCTTGCGACTTAGTGTCTCCGATCATTGAAGTGCCTGACCCCAAACAGACATTGTCACGGAGAGAGAGATTCAGAAAGACGAGATGTCTACCTACGACCCAAACAACAAATCTTGAGTTTGAGTAAATGATGTGGCTACAGCCTGGATCACGTGACAAAACACTCCGTGTTCCCCTGACTTCGCTGAAAAGTTATGTATTTATGAGTGTCGACATGGCCTGAGAAGAAAACGGGTGAGAAAGTACGCGGAAGAAGAGCAAGGGATAGAATACAGCAGCAGAATCAAAGAGAGGGAGCAGGAGAAATGATGACAGAGGGAGAGAGAGGGAGAGAAAGACAGAGCGAGACAGGCATACTGTACATGGCTACAGCTATTCGAGTGTAAAAAGAAGAAACAAAGTCAACAATATATTCACAGAGTCATTGGATAGCGACTAGATCAAACACTGCTTACACCAAAGAGCATGTCTGATTAAGGCCTCATAAATTAACAAGGACATTAAATGGGGTGTGCGTGTGTATGTGCATTAGAGTGTGTTTGTGCATGTGTTGGTTTCGGTATTTTGTGTATGTGTGTGTGTGTGTGTGTGTGTGTGTGTGTGTGTGTGTGTGTGTGTGTGTGTGTGTGTGCGTGCGTGTGGTGTGTGTGTGTGTGTGTGTGTGTGTGTATTACTGGCGATGGTACCTTCCCTTGTTGTACATTTACTTTTTGCAAACTCATCATTATCTCACGTTTATCGCTTATTTCAAAAGAAAAACCAAAGACCAGACATCGGTGGATGGTAAAGACCCATAACGTCAGATATTGGTGGCTCTTTCAGCCTCTTTGGGCTCTCACATCTTCTCCAGCAAGTCTCCACGGCCCTCTCGGGACTTTGATCAGCTTTAGCATCCACTTAACTTGCACAAGTGGCCCTTGCCTACCCGTGACTCAACACCTTGCTGATGGGGACAATTTAGCCGAATAGGCACAAAGAGTCGGGGTGAACCGTGCTCCGCCGAGCAGAGAAGAAAAGCAAAGGGAGGGAAAACTCTGTCAAAACCTGTTATTAAAGTAATTTTCCTGGCGGAGTGCTAGAAATCCTCACTTGAGTGAGAGACAGTTGAGATGCAGAAAATATAAGTGTAGTAGTATTATGGAATTGGAAGTTAAAGTTGGCCATTGAAAGGCAAACAATATATTCGCAATTACCAATTGAATTGTCCATTGTGTTGATTTTATGCTTCTATAAGTAATGATGCACATCCACCTTGGGAAGAAATTGATGAAAATCTCTTAAAACATTTCTCACCCTGGCTCAAGATAACATGATTTAATCTCCCTGTTCTGTGGGTGGCTACTTAGCATGCTCACTTCTTGGCAGTGATGTCCTTGGGTGTAGTGCCTTGGCTGGCTTTGCTGAATAATGCAGCAGGGCCTGACCCCGGCTGAGTCAGCACCGTGGACAGGTCAGAGCCCGGCCCGTCGGCTGAACGGCTCTGGCAGTCATGACACATACGGATGCACGCGCAGAAACAAATGAACAGAATCCCCGGCATGGCTAGTACGCACGCAAACATGCATATTCATGATATGCGAGCGTACACAGACACATACACACACACACACACACACACACGCACGCGCACGCACGGACACGCAAACACACAGTCATGAATACAGAGATGAAGAGAGGGGCATGGGGCTAGTTAGTGGCCAGTCTTGCACAGAAAGGACATTGTGCTCCCAGGGTCTGAGACGGGAACGGAATGCATAATCAATTCCCATTAAAGCTTTATAGCTCATGAATTAGCCCATATAAAAATGAAGGATAATACAACCCCAGCGCTGCGGAGACTGCATTACACTCACTCTGAACTTCAGAGCCGTCTGCTCGCTGCTCCGTCTTGAGCTGGAATTTCACATGAACAAGTCGTCTAACTCAACGTCTTCGCGGTCGTGTGAACGTGAGCGTGAATGTGCATCAAGCGCTTGATCTGTTGAATCTGATTAGCCCTGTTATGTCAATGTGTTTCCGTTATCGGAATATTTCAGCTGGGGGAACAGCCTCTGTTCCCTTGGGCTTGTGATTAGACCGACTGCGTGTTGGCTGGAGATGCTGACATACGCATAACGAAGGCTGGATGGGTTTCCTGGAAAGCAACGCACACTTAAGCACCGTGAACACGGTCGCTACTGCACTACACCCCTGGCAGTTTTACCATTCGGCATCGGTAGTGAATTGCTTGGGGCCTTGTGATTTTGTGTTTCCTAAATTTATTTGTTTGTTTATTTTTACATTTGGACGAGTAAACAAAAACTATTTGGACCTATTATGGTCCAAACATCAGCAGAACAGTGAAGACATGCATCACCTTCCCTTGACTGTGTGCTGTCTACTGTGTGTGTGTGTGTGTGTGTGTGTGTGTGTGTGTGTGTATTTGGGGGGGGCTGTAGGAACGCTGTCTATGTGAGAGCTTCCAAGATGCCACTGATCAGTCATCCATTCTGCCCGTTTGCTTTTTGGTTTTGCCTTTCCGGACAGCGTTTCTGCCTTGTGTGCCCGGTGTAGGTCTCCAAACTGGACTGCACGCACCGTGAAGGCCCCCTGGCACAGGGGGATGCGGCAAAATAATATTTTTATACTTTTGGTTCTAGGCTTTAACCTATGTGCGTACGCGTAAAACCCTGTTTCCGGGAGCCCCTCCCCCCCAAAAAAATGAAGTAATGAAAAATCCACAAATAATTTCTTTACACACCTCGGCAATCTGACTCCAGTTCAGTCACTCAAGTCCGTAAACTCCATAGTTGGTCATGCACAAAGGACACCTTGAGTCTCTGAAACCCAGGGCCAACCGTTCAACAGATCTAAACACACACACACACACACACACACGCACACGCGCACACACGCGCAGAGTTGTGGACTCTAACCACTGGTGAAAAGGCACATGGACCCCCGGCTCCTGCTCTAGGCATTTTGCCGCTCAGGGCGGTGGGAGCTGCACAGCGGAGCGCGGATCACGGCCCCGATGGTGCGCATCGGGACGCCAGTGATCAGCGCTCCGATGTGCGTCCATCACGGGTGGGCCGAGGACACGTTCCTCATGAATATATCTTACCCAAAGAATCCGCTACCTCGAAGCTCATTCTCACAAAAAAAAAACCCCGCCTGATGAAAAGGGCACTGGGTTCACAGGGCATCAAAAGGGCAGGTGCTTCTCCAAACAGGCTATAGAACATTTGAAGTTCCTCAGTTAGAACAGTTAGAATTCTCGATCGGGTCTTTCCTTTAGTTGTGTGGCTTTGTTAACTGAAAAGAGCTGCCTCCAAACAGTTTTTGTTCACTCGCCGTGATGATGAAAATAGAGAAGGGCCTGCCCCCACAGGCGCAAGCAGCAATAGCCACTCACTCACTCACTCACTCACTCACTCACTCACTCACTCACTCACTCACTCACTCACTCACTCACTCACTCACTCACTCACTCACTCACTCCCCACCAAATACACAGTAAAACACACATGGACAACCAGACTTCCACACATTACCACATTCATTCACTCACACAAACACACACAGATGAAAAGTCTCTCACGGGGAATTTCAGGTTTTACAAACTAATGAGTGACCTGCATGATTTTAAAGAACAGTGGTGCTGCAGGGCGATAATCTGCTCACTTTAAGGTGGAAATGTCACCTAATCTCTTGAACTTGAACTTCTGCGCTGTGTTTGCTTGATTCTTTTGGTTTTATAAGGTAACAGGTCGTTTTTTTCTTCCTCCATTTTTTTTTTCTTGTATGTTTTTTTTCCTATTTTTATTCTTTACTTTACTTACCAATTTATTTCATTAATTATTTAGGACAGCTGACGACAAGATCAATCTTTCCAAATAATGAGGAAGTGGAAGCAGAAAGGGTGTGGGCGCAGCACTGCCTATAGATGTAATGGCGGGTCAAATGGGAGGATGGAGGAGGATGGAGGGCGAAGATGGAGAGAGGCAGCAGATGGTTAAATAGGATGATAAAGGAGGGGAGTGTGTGTGTGTGTGTGTGTGTGTGTGTGTGTGTGTGTGTGTGTGTGTGTGTGTGTGTGTGTGTGTGTGTGTGTGTGTGTGTGTGTGTGTGTGTGTGGTCTGTGTGTGTGTTGGACGGAGTTCCATTTTGACTTGCATGCAAATGATGTTGGCAGGTGTCACGGGAAGTGCTGAGAGCCAACACTTCTGAACGAGGTGAGAGGCCTAATCACCTTTCCATAGTCATGCCAATATGCAGTTTTGGAAATTGCGTTTCACAAAAGTCCATGGAAAACACACACACTCACACACACAAATACGCACGGCAACAAACACAGACTTGCAGTGTGGCTACATCCGTCCAACTCTTTGCATGTGAATGGTGGTTTCACCCACACACATAGTTGTGTGTGGGGGATGGTAGTTTGAGAGGTAGAGCTGGTCATCTAGTAATCTAAAGGTTGCTGGTTCGATCCCAGGCTCCTCCTGCTAGCATGCTGTAGTGTCCTTGAGCAAGACACTTAACCCCTAATTGCTCCTGATGGCTGCGTCCGTCGGTGTTTGAATCGTTTTTGAATCGTAAGTCGCTTTGGATAAAAGCGTCTGCTAAATGTAATGTAATGTAATGTTAAAAGCTGTCTAGGGCCGGGAAACTTGATCGATTGTCACCCAATAATCGAATCAGCGTTAACGTCTGGTCTTAAATTAAAAAAGCCTTTCTTAACATTCTCAGATATCAAATGTGAAACAATATAATATTTAAGTATGGTAGTGTTAAATAAATAAATCAATAAATAAAACAAATAAAAAAACTAAAATAGTTCAGCATTTCCTGAAGGGATTAGGCCGTTTGATTTCCAGTTGACTCTGTCGAGATTCCGGAAGAAGAAGACGAGCATGTTCACCTTCACCTAAAAACCTGTTTGGATGCATTATTATTATTATACATATTATTAGTAGTAGTAGCAGCCTAGTTATTGTATTAATAATTATCAGGCTATTATTGTTACTATTATTAGGATATTATTATTATTATTATTCTTTACATAAGCCCCTTTTACACAGCCTGTTCAAGGCGGGGATGTTGTTCCTTTACTCCGCCTCGCCGTTCTGTGTAAAAGGTACGAACACAGAATGGGGGGGCATTGTTAATCCACCTCTGAGCCGGCAGCGGACGTAGTCACAGAGCCGAAACGGGGCCAAAACGCTGTCTGTGTAATAGGCACAGCAGGCATGCTGGGACACGGGTGTGACGTTTTGATGACCAGGTTTTTCATTGGTCGGTTGGTCGGTTGGTCGAACTCTAACGGAGGAACTCCATTCAAGAACTGCACCTCGTCAAAATGAACCTTAAAACCAATTTGGGCAGCAGATGTCCCTCCATTGTCCCATTCAAATTGTGGCCCACCAGGTCACAACCCGCCGCATTTTGCAGCGCTTCACTGTTGGCCGTGCGTGAAAAACATCGTAAATTCCTTTTTTAAGTGCAAAATTTGATTATAGCAGATTTATGTTCCTCAAGTTGTTTTCCATCTCTCAACGTATTTTCGAATCTGAGTTTGATTCCTAAATATTGGATGAATATTAAAAAGTCGAGCTTATGTGCTCCATCGACATTAGGTGAGGTACTCAGCAACAAGTTGTTGGACACACATTGTTCTTAAGGTTCCCTTTAATGTAAACACGCAGATCAAGATTATCCTTCCTTATTCCATATTATGTCAAGTCAGAATGTGAAGCCGTTCTGATCAAATAACGTTACGAAGTGAATCGACTCGTTAATGACCACAAATAATAAAATAATGTTGCGCTGACGCCATCTCAAAGGACGCGAAGAAGAAGAGCTGACGTCACTTCCGCAAGCAATGTTTGTGACAACAACAAATAAGAACAAGAACCAAGACATTTCACTTCTCCGCGAAAACGTCTCCTCCATCTTGTTATGGATTATGAGAAGAGGGTGGCAGACACTCTCAGTTATATCGCCAAAATCACCAAAAAAAACGCTCCCATGAAAAAGCAATTCCCATTGGAACCCCAAATTCATGTCGCCAACTGCATTCCGGGAACTGTCGTTTTCTGGCGAGCTGAAAAGGGCCACTTTCTTAAAACTGTCATTGTTATTAAACAATAAATGCAGGAAATGGGAATGTTTATAAGTTACAGAATAACAGAGGGGACATTATAGTATAGTGAGCATGACCTTAGAATTAAAAATAAATACTTAAAATTAAAGGATTTATTTGAATTATACATTTTCCAATATTTTCATAAATTAATGATTTAAACATAATTTCAGTGAAACACATTCAACATTAACTCATTGAAGGAGTACAATGTCCAAATGTCCAAATGTAACCATTAAAAGCACTTATTGTGTTTCTAAATGGGTATTTTGTGTTTCAAAAGTCCGGAGACGCTTCTAAAAACTTTAAAGCCTGATTTGTCAGAACTTCTGTTTTCAAAAGCTTCATCTTTATAAGTCATGGCTTCCAAAATATTTGTTTGATTCACACAGGTGACTTTGTAGCTCTGATTCTACACTTTCATATTATGCGGGAAAAAAATGAATGTTGAATTTCTGAAGTATGCAGTGGGTCACAATTTGTATGTGTTATTATTTTTAATATTCAAATAAATTCACATTTTTTAATGCGGGGGGGGGGTTAGGCACATGGTTCACTGAAGCTCCGCAGCAGCTTCACACATTCACCTCCTTTATGGAGAAGCTCCCACATGGAGAAACATTCCAAAAAACGTGTAAAGTCCCGTCAGAGCCTGGAGCATGGAGACGGAATGGGAAATGGGCAGAATTGCCATGAGATGACTGTTACAGATACGGTACGGTGCGCACCGTGCAGCGCCGGCCGCTCACAGCTCTGCTGTCAACGGAGGCTACAGCATTTATTGAATTAAATTATTTAAAATAATTGTATCATTGTAAATACATTTAATTTAAATGAGTTTGTTAAATCAGTGTGATTCTCCCCGTATGTTATATGTCACACTAGAGATGCTGAGATAGTGCACTTCAGGGACAGCGTGATTATTGCAGGGAGATGTATTGTCGGCTTGGTTTAAAATGAATTGTGTGATGTTTAAGCATTAAACCATGCATGTATCGTTATAGGAAAGGTAGATTATTTCATACATTTAAAAAAAACATTAACAACTGGCAATTATGATGTTTTTTTAACATGTGTGTAGGTCGATAACTGTCACAATCATGGGAAATTTGTTTACCATCAATTGGCATATCAATAATTGCAATTAGCAATTTAATCAATATTTTTGTTCATTTTATGCAACTTTCATATTGTAAGCTTATAATAGTGTTATAATACATGAGCTACCTGAGCGAGAAAGAGGAACCTTTATAACCACAAAGAGTAAGGTTTTGCCTTTCCGGACAGCGTTTCTGCCTTGTGTGCCCGGTGTAGGTCTCCAAACTGGACTGCACGCACCGTGAAGGCCCCCTGGCACAGGGGGATGCTGCCTTCCTCAGGGTGTCTTGACACAGTAGAAACAAACCAATAAGTAATCAACACACCTGTGTCAAGGTGCATTGATTGGCATATTTAGGTATGCATATTTATTTATCATGATTTTCTGACATTGGTTAAAAAAATCCTGCTAAATTCCATGGAAAGACACAATTTTGCAATCAAACTATTTCACAAAACGATCGCAATCTGCTCAAATAATTGCCATTAAAAGTAGTGTAGTGTGAGTGTATGCATACATACTGTATATGCGTATATACATCTGTTAGCTTGTCGAGTACGTAGGGTTTAAGGTGTGTATGCATAAGTTAGTGTGTGTGTGTGTGTGTGTGTGTGTGTGTGGCTTGTTAGAGCAGCAGTTGGCTCCTGCTGACAGCGACTGCAGCTGCGCAGCAGGCTGACAGGGACAATCAATTAGCCCTGCACCAAGCACACACATTAACATATACCAAAACACACACATACACCTACACACAGCATCACAAATAATTAGTTTTTGCACAAACTTAAGGTGAGACTTTGCGAGACCACACGTGAGACTTTGTTTTATTCCCTCCGTCGCTGCTTCTGCTCCTTAATTATATTCATGTAATAAGAAAGAGGAAAGCAGCCGTTTAAGCTCTGTTCACGCTTATCCTATATACATGCATGTAGTCATTATCTGCGTTGTGTGTGCACTGTGCGTGGGTGTGTGTTGGTATTTATAGATGTGTGTGTGTGTGTGTGTGTGCGTGCGCGCCTGTGTGTGTGTACTGTATGTGTGTATGTGTGTGTTGGGCTGATACATCTGAAGGCTGTGTAGACCATTACTGTGCAGTGAAGTGTCTGTGTGTGTGTGTGGGGGGGGGGGGGGGGCGGGTGATTGTGTGTGATAGAGCTTTCACCATTATCACATTATCACCTGATAGCAGTTATTTTTTCAAAATTCTTACTTTCCATAAGTATGTGTTCATCTCAAAGTCAAGGGAATTTCTAGAGAATGTCAGAAATGTTGTGTATTTGGCACGATTTGGTCCATTCGAATTTCTGAATGTTTCAATGTTCTATATATGGCTCTTCATAAGGGTCATACAATCCTTTGTATGACAGTTAATCCTCAGCTCAAGTTTCACACACCGAATGCGTGTGTGTGTGTGTGTTTACTCATGTAAATACGCACAGTGTGTGATGTCGAGCAGATGTTTTGACAGCCTTCTGGGTCCGCCTCACATCAGCAGGGGGAGCATGTAAGTGTGTCCATGTTGTTGTGTGTGTGTTTTTGTGTGTGTGTGTGTGTGTGTGTGTGTGTGTGTGTGTGTGTGTGTGTGTGTGTGTGTGTGTGTGTGTGTGTGTGTGTGTGTGTGTGTGTGCTTTGATGGACTCATGTCACCAAACAGTCCTTGTATCTTGATCTTGGCACGTCTGATTGCGTGCGTGTGTGCGCGTGTGCGCGTGTGCATGTGTGCATGTGTGCGTGTGTGTGTGAATATGACAGAAAGCAAGAGGCAGAAAGAGAATATGTGAGTGCATAAGGCTCTATAAGATTGTGTGTGTGTGTGTGTGCGTGTGCGTGTGTGTGCGTGTGTGTGCGTGTGTGTGTGTATGACAGAAAGCAAGTGGCAGAACGAGAATGCATAAGGCTCTATGAGTGTGTGTATGTATGAGCGTGTGTGTGTGTGTGTGTGTGTGTGTCAAGTGAGCAGGGTTAAGCAGTGCTCTGACTGTCATTGTGTATCTGACCTTCTATCACCACTGGGATCACTTATCCCACTGCAAGCTCTATAGACCAAGAGCACGCTTCTCTCTCTCTCTCTCTCTCTCTCTCTCTCTCTCTGTCTCTCTTTCTCGCCACTTTTCCTTTCTTTGCCCTCTCTCCCTCTCCCTTCTGTCTATGTTTCTGTGGCTTTCTCTTTCTTTGACTGCTTCCCTCTGCGGTCCACACTTCTCTTTCTACTTCTTACCATCGTCAACCTTGATTCATTCTCTCTCCCTCCCTCTCTCCATCTCTCGCTCACTGAAAACCTCTCATTCTGCACTGTTCCCTGTGCGGATAAAAAAAAAAGAAAAAGAGAGTTTATGATGAAAAGAAAACCAGAGCAGATGCTCATGATGGCAAAATAAAACAAATGTGGATAGAGGAGGAGTAGTGGGAAAGACAGAGAGAGGAACGCTTTAATGTTTGGTGCTGTGATATAGACTATATATAATAGACTGATGGATGATAATGTAATATTTCTTATTTCATTGCCAATAGGGTCATCACGGTTGTGAAACTTGAGCTGAGGATTAACTGTCATACAAAGGATTGTGATGAATGAATTGCGTTTTTCTTCATTTTATGATACCATAATATATAATATATGATATTGTACAGTAGTAGGTTCTATAATAGTGTGGTAATACACACCCTTATGAAGAGCCATATATAGAACATTGGCACATTCAGAAATTGGGATGGACCAGATCGTGCCAAATTTACATTCTATTTGTTGCAACATTTCTGACATTGTCTAGCAATTCACACACACACACACACACACACACACACACACACACACACACACACACACACACACACACACACACACACACACACACACACACACACACGCCGACACACACACGCACACGCCAACACACATTTAGACACAATCTCACAGCAAGGTTCATTCCGGCATTACAAAATGAAATTCAAGGACTTTCAAGTACTTTTTAAACACTATTTTTTCATTTTCAAGGACTTCACGAAAAATAAATATAATACATTTTTAATGTGATCTTTATTCATTAAAATATACTATAATCTTAGTCTCATTCTCTATATTCTTATTTATATAAGTATATCTATTACATAGATGTTAACCATAGATATATACTGCATATATACAGTATATATACTGTATATGTATCAGAGTTTCCATTATTTTCAGTTTCCAAAATTGCTGCCAGTCCACGTATCCTGGAAGATTTCAGTGTCCCGGACAATTGGGAAAGATTATGGTCAAACATTATCTGAGTTTATTGCTTAATATAGCTTAAAAACAATTGATAGGCAGGCTACATAAAGAATGAATTCATGAAGGCATCGTAGATTTATAATATTTTTTTCCTGAATATTTTCAATAAAATAAGTCCCATCAGTTGACGCAGTTTAAAAAATGAATCTAATATTATAAATATTATGCATATTATGCATATTACTACTTGAAATCAAATCATTTTAAGTAGTAACTTTCAAGGTAGTCACACAGGACACACACACACAAACACACACACAAGAAGTCTGCCAAAAGAAACCGCCAGATTTAATGTCATACGCTTAAGCTGGGGGCACATTACGTGATTCTTTTTCAGTCGTAAACAACAATGAAAAGATTGAGCAGCGTACATTTAACGACTCCCTTCCTCACAGACACATAAAAACTGCTGTCTTTGAGGAGCACAATTCGAAAGACGGAGAACAGTTAAATGGAGTGTTGTGGTACTTCAGCACCCCTGAGATTGTACCTTGCCGCAGTTTTTCCAACACCAAAACCAAACACCAAAACCACCCAATAAAATCCAACTTTTTGTTG
>NC_137197.1:13159447-13266947 GCF_960531495.2 Zeus faber
AAACCTGGCAATTCTGAGGTTTTTTTTGGCACAGCCCTAGTGTGTGCGTGTGTGTGTGTATGTGCGTGTGTGTGTGTGTGTGTGTGTGTGTGTGTGTATGGGTGTGGGTGTGGGTGTTTATGTAAGGGCTAGGTGAAAAGACCTAACATTTGTATCACAATGCACGAGTAAGATAATAACATATTCTATATTCTCAGCGATAGATGGTAATATCTGTATAAGGGTTTAACTACATAAACAATTTCAATTGAAGTCATTCAATAGAAAAAAACAAGGGAAATGCAGCGTATTTGACCAAAAATGTATAGTGGTATTGTGTTTGTGGTAGGGTTGTGTAACACTTCTTAAATAGTCCTGTCAAGTACAAAAAGTGCAGAGTACCAACTTGTAATCCTGCCCTCGTTTCATCTTTAGTTCTGAACAAAGCGACATTGTTATTCCAATATATTCATGAATTAACACGGGATCGTGACATTGAATATTAGGAAAATTATTCTAATTCCAGGCCGTGTAAATACAATGTTCTGCCACTTGACACTCTGTAGTTGTCTGCTCCATAAAAACAAAATCAAACTCACAGCAGTGTACCCGCCATGCCTATTTATATCTCCAACCTCTAACATGAAACATGTAGTGTGTGCGTGTGTGTGTGTGTGTGTGTGTGTGTGTGTGTGTGCGTGCGTGTGATAAAAAAAGTTTGGGTATGCGATTTGGTTGCATAACTTAAGTTAATCTTAAAGTCAACAGAGAGCACAGATATAACAGAGATTATTCCAAACATTTCCCGACATTAATTCAGTTGTGCAACACCTTCTCTCAGGGAGAGAGAGAGAGAGAGAGAGAGAGAGAGCTCAACTCAGTGAGGATTTACTTTCAACCGTGTAGGTATCTGTGTTTTCGCTTCTTCAAATCCTCTCAATCTCACATACACACAACATGTGCACAGGTACACACAGCTGAAGAGGCCTGGCTTGACGTTCTCTGCTGCACATAACTGTTGACACTAGGGACGCACCGATCTGATAGTGATATGGGACATCGGCCTGATACTGACTCAAATGGCTGGATCGGGTATCGTGACTATGGGGCCAATCTCTTCAATTCAATTCTTTTTTGTTTTTTTTACGGTATACCAATATGTTTTCAAACAAGATATACGATGAGGCAATACCGTTTATATCGATATAGTTTGATATTTGCGCTGAAATACATAACCCACTTCTTCCCGAAAGCCGTGCATTTACGATCCCTATTTTCCCTCAATGCAGAGGTTCCCAACCGCTGGACCGTGGACCTGTGCCCGGCCGTGGGGCACTTGCCACCGCACGCGCGTGCGTGCGTGTGTGTGTGTGTGTTTGTGTGTCTGTTCAGTACATTTTGTTTTACAAAGTTAGGAAAGAAATGTTTAAGTCAAGCCTAATGTTGCCTTACACATAAAATAATGATTCTCAGTCTCTTCCCCACAGCGAGGACTAAAGCTCATCACTTCGGATCGGTACTCCATATCGGCCGATACCCAAAGCCCAGGTATTGGTATCCTTAAGCTTATGCTTAACTTTATTTTTTACTTTCCTGTGTGCGAATTGATTAACATGTTTTTCATGTTTCCAACCTTGAGATAAACTCTCCTGTCGTCTTTCTTCGGTTATAATGAAAGTGAGCGGTGCAAGCCTAATCGCTGTAAAAGCACTTGACGAAGATCCCGCGGTGAACATAAAACATCCACAGCCACAGAACAAGCAGGTCATTTCATCTCTTATTTCATGATCGCAAAGATTTAAAAAAAAAAAAAAAAAAAGCAGTTATTCTGCTATTGCTGGACTATCCTGCAGGAAACAAAATGTATGTCTGAATTGAGGTAATATTCTGCCGTTATGTCTTATTTAGGTGAACCATGGGTAATTATGATTAAATGCGCCAAATCTCTGGAATGTTTCTTGAGGGTCATGAAAGCGCAGCATCTAATGTTTCATCTTCACCCATCGTCAGCTGAGCGTCAAGTCTTTGTAGGTGACTCCCTACGAGATCGTGCAGATTCCGTTGTAATCAGGTCAGATATCTCCGTGATCAAATCACGCCGCTCTGAATCTGATATCGTCAGACATCTGAATCCAGCTTCACTCGCTGTGAGAGCGGCGGAGCTTTGATCACGGCGCTTGACTGCACCGACACTGGAATGAGACGATACGCCCCGCTCCGCGCGTAGGTATCTCAGCCACGGCGCTGCTGGGATTGAACATGTTCCACGATAACCGCGTTGGGGCGGACGGAATGATGTTTGGAAAATGGACGAAAATCTTTGTCAAAACGTGATTCGAGGTGTCCATCGCCTATCCTGTTTTACTCTGCTCCGCCGCCGAGGTCAGTTCACTTTGGGCGGGCGCTCTCGCGAGAATTGACTGTTGTTGAATCTGTGCTTTAGCTCTCATGTCGAGCAAGCGTTCCACTTCTGACATCAGCAGAGGTAAAGTTGAATCGCTAAAAACGTCCATTTTCAAGAACGGGTATACTCAGTTGGAGTTATTGGAGCTGTACAGAAAATCTAGTTCGTACAGAATACTTGCATTCCATGTATATGACATTTTCTATTCCACCATCTTCCTCTATCTATTTGTAAATGACTGAAACGCACAATAGTACAGCAAAGAAATGTGTAAAAAACAGCAACTGTGACGTGTTATGAAATTGATTATTACAATTAATTATCATAAATTAAACGGTTTTGAAAGTAACGATAAGTAATGATATTCTAATTGATGACTTGCGCCTGGTTTCTTTGGTTATTGAATGTGCTAACCTGTATAAATCACCTTCAGACCTCATGTCAAAACACACACACACACACACGTGCGCGCACACAAACGTACTCACATGCACACACACACACACACACAGAAAAATCTGCCTCGAGAGACGTTTGGTCCAAGGTAGAAATCAAATATGGTGGTGTTTTCATGCTTCCCTGCCAAAAGAAATGCAGCTGTGTGTGTGTGGGTGTAATCAAAGGTAGCGCAGTGACTGTAGCCGCGGGGCCAAGCCAAAAGTAAGCATGGCACACCTGCAGGAAGTTAGATAGGCCGGAGGCTCAGGGACTCTGAAGGCGACGGCTTAAACACATCAGGAATGCAGCGCTCACACAGCGCCCACTCAGAGGCGGCGGGAGGCGATCACAGCTTCACGTCGGGTGAAAGGGGGGAGGACGAATCCACCGTGACGCCCAGATAGATGCAAGTTTATACGATAAATATCGGCCTATTTTAGGCGATACTGTTTCAAAAGCACATGGGAGCTGAAGCGTGACGCAAATAAATGGATGATGGCAACACCGTTGTGTCGCATACTGTATCAAGACTACAGTTGGCTACCATCACGATATGTTTGACCAAATCACTCAATATCGATAAAGTCACAATACTCTGGTTGCTGACTCCTTCTTCTTTCATATGATATTTGCAAACAAGACAACAACATAAGTAGTAATGTGTATATTATGGCCAAGCAAATATAGATCCGATGGCTAGAACAGTGAGAAATGTGCAGTAATTCACTGTAAACTCCAATGCTCTACTTGCCCAGCCGCAAAGACAACATTAACTATTACAAGTTACCGTCTCTCTCTCTCCCATCTCTCTCTCAGTACCGGCAGAAGACACCACTTGAACCGTGCGGCATCAACAGGTCGACCGGGTGCCAAACAAGAACTCAAACGTCAACACTGGCAAACAAATAGTAAACAACCTGTGGGTTCGATTGAAACTATATTTTGATAAGATATAAAGCTATTAAAAAAAGTTTTTGGGGGTTTTTTTTTTTTCCCGTGAGCAACAAGCGCATGAACCGCAGACGGTTAGATGAATGTTCACAGCAGGATTGGAGCAGGTTGTGCTGTTCGCATGGGGGGGGGGGACTCCTGGCTGTCCATACCTCCAGCAAGACAAGTGCGACAGGACTTGCGCAAGTAATTACTTTGTTATATATATATATACTGCATATATTCAACAACTAAACAAAGAGTTCGAACGTTGAAGACGTTGCGTTTGGTCGTTTCGGACAGGTGTAGTCGGCCATCCCACTCACCGTCGCGTCTGACGTTGCCCCTCATCACCCGGGCGTTCCTGACCTGGGCTCGTGCGACCCCGGTCGAGCCAATCAGCGCGGCGATCAGCAGCGCGAGCGCCACGCGCACCTGGGCCGCCGCGGATCCTCTCATCGCGGCGGAGCGATGCCCGTGCGGCTGCTCGTGTCCCGGGGGCTTGTTGTGCTCCGTGTCGTGGCCGAGACGCCGAGTTGAAAACGACAATCAATGAAAAAAAAATAAAAATAAAAATAAAAAGTTACTCTAAAAACGTGTTTCCCGCTGCCCCCCGGTTTTACCCTTCACATCATGTCGTTTTGGGGTTTGTCTTTTTGTTTTTTGGTTGTTTCCACCCCCCCCCCCCCCCCACCACCACTTGCTCTGAGGAGTTTCTCTTAAAAAATAAAAATAAAAATGAAAATGAAAAGTTAGGAGCGCGGCGCCCCCCTGCCGATGCCGGACTCCCCAGATATCCACAGAGAGCACGGGTTCGAGACCAAGCCCGGGCGCCTGATATAGCTCCGTTCACGGCCACACGTAACGGCGCCGACCGTCTTATCGCTTTGGAGCGAATACATTCTGTCTCGTCATTCCGGCTGGAATACTCGACATAACTCCGCTGCTTTATATCGGACACTTGTGCGGGTGTGTGTGTGTGTGCGTGTGTGTGTGTGTGCGCGTGTGTGCGCGTGCGTGTGCGCGTGTGAAGCGCTCAAACTCAAACTCAAACTTTTGTGACGCGAGACGCGCGGACGATTCGTCCGAATCGAACGACCCTTTTGAATGACTCGGGAGGGGCAAGCCACTCTGGGAAAACAGTGAATGTTCGACTTACAAACTGAAAACAAGTACTCAGGACTAGATTCAAGTCCAAGGTAACAAGGGCCAAGTCATTAAGCGTAATGCGTATTGAACGCGACAGATTACTATTTATATTACATTCCATTTTATTATAATATTATAACATTATTCATTATATTATATTGTACTTTTTTTGTGATTCACACTTTGAGACAAAAAGCTATTTTTCTACCTAATATATTTTGATATTTAATATCCAAATACTTTTTGAGAGAATGACTTTTACACGTAAAAAAAAAATCAAATACAGATTCATTTCAGAGCAATTGCCGTTTAAAGCACATGCAGAATGCTTCTCGTGAGCGTTCCATTCTCAACTCTGAGCCGACTCTTCTGCTCTGACTCTCGATCATCGTTCACCGGAAGTCCTCCCTCGCTCACCGCGCGCCATTGCAACTGAATCCAAGCGAGGGAGGAGTCGGAAAATCGAACGACTCTTTTTATAACTGCGAGGGGACTCGTCAAGAACCGGCTCCGAAAAACAGTCGAATCTTTCCTCGCTAAAGTCAAACTCTTCTGCGCGCCGCCGATCACAGCGCCGCGTGCGCGTGCACGTCGCAAATCACGCACGCGTGAACTTATTCCTCGGAACAGCGGAGCGAGGAGGAAACACGCAAAATGAATAACTTGCTTTCCCCTTATGTGTTAATAATTTTTTTTTTTATCACATTCTATTTTATTTCAATAAGAAATGTTATTTATATATATATATATATATATATATATACGCACACACGCGCACACACGCACACACATGCACACACATGCACACGCACGCATGCAAAGTGAACAACATTGCTCATCTCGTTCCAGTGGCACCTGTCAAGGGGTGGGATGTATTAGGCAGCAAGTGAACAGTCGGTTCTTGACGTTGATGTGTTGGAAGCAGGAAAAATGGACAAGTGTAAGGATCCGAGCCACTTTGACAAGGGCCACATTGCGATGGCTTGACGACTGGGTCAGAGCATCTCCAAAACGGCAGGTCTTTTGGGGTGTTCCTGCTACGCAGTGGTTAGTACCTACCAAAAGTGATCCAAGGAAGGACAACCGGTGAACCGGTGACGGGGTCATGGGCGCCCAAGGCTCATTGATACGCGTGGGGAGTGAAGTCCAGCCCGTCTGGTCCGATCCCACAGAAGAGCTTCTGTAGCACAAATTGGTGAAAAAGTTAATGCTGCTGTGATAGAAAGGTGTCAGAGCACACAGTGCATCACAGCTTGCTGCGTATGGGGCTGTGTGGCCACAGACCGGTCAGAGTGCCCATGCTGACCCCTGTCCACCGCTGAAAGCTCCTACAATGGACACGTGAGCGTCAGAACTGGACCATGGAGCAATGGAAGGTGGTGTCCTGGTCTGGTGAATCATGTTTTCTTCTACATCATGTGGATGGTCGGGGTTAGGGTCCGATCGATCGAGCGTCTGTGGGATGTGCCGCAACAACAAGCTCGATAAGACCCCACCTCGGAGCTTCCAGGACTTAAAGACTCTGCTGCTAACGTCTGGGTGCCAGATATCACAGGACACTTTCAGGGGTCTTGGGTTAGGGTTAGGGTTAGAGCTGTTTTGAGGGCACCGGGGGGAACTACACAATAATAGTGGTAATCAGTTGTGGTTTTAATGTTATGGCTGATCGGTGTATATATATATATATATATATATATATATATATGTACACATACACACACACACACACACACACACACACACACACACACACACACATACATAGTCTATATATATATACAGTATACTGTATATTTGAACTATGGGTTTAATGATAAAACCCTCCTAGTCTCTCTCTCCCTCTCTCTCAGTCTACTTCACTCACTCATACCTCGTCACCCCCCCCCCCCCCCCCCACAGCACTCTGTCTCTCTCTCCTTCCCTCTCCTTGCCCAGTCTTGGTTCCTGTCCATGCTTGCTTCCATCCCATCTCATTGGAAGAGTTATTTAGACTTTACAGGTTGAACAATCCTATCCCCCCCAATTCTCCAACATCATGGGTATGAGCAACATAATGCCTCTTTAAAACTTAGAAACCACTTAGGGAATGATGTCAGTTATTAATAGATAGAGAAAATTAATTAAAATTAAAAAGCTACTAGACTCCCATGGTGAGCTTCAAAGGCATGCACGCAGGGCATGGGTGTGCAAGTGCAGTATATGAAGATGTATGAACCCTGTAAACGACTCGAGAGAGCGCAGATACACTGTAGGCATGCAAACAATGCAGTGTGTACACACATACACACATTCAGAGCTAAATCCAATGTTTTACCATTATGGAATCTTATATACAGAAGATAATTACTTGCATTTGCTGTGGTGTACTGTGCACAGTGTTGGTATAATAAAGGCTGCATAGAAGTATTTATAGCGGAGATGTAATCTAACCTTTAATTTTCATCCCTTCCCTTGTTTTACTAACACTCATAAACTAACCTCGCCGTGTACATTGTGGGACAGGCGGAATGTCATTTGTGTCTAATGAGGTAGAAAAGCTTGAATGCCTATAAAGCATCATCAGGCCATTGTTCTGTTATGATCTTGTTCCTTAAAGGCTTGTTGCCATATTATCTCTGTCCACTTGACCCAGACCTCCATATATCTGCCGTGCTGGTGCCCAAAAGCCAGGGAGATGAGTCATGACTGCAGTGTCTCTCTCTACGTACTGCTGTTGGGGAGCGTAGACATCACCGATGGCAGCGCTTTACCTCTGCATCCACCGGATTATGCACTTGTTTTTTTGTGATCCTGTAAACTGTTCACATCGTTTTCCTCCTCATCCTTTTCATCTTTATGTGTGATTATTATTACGCAGGGCTTTATTTGTACATCTCGATTAGTACGCAGTTAAAATATATATACTGTATGGGCTTAAGGGTTGAAGCCTGCCAGAGAATGTTCCTCTGTGGCTCCACATATGCTTTCCTCTCATCCGAAAGGTTTTAATTAACACGGCTTTAGTAATTTAGCACAAATATGAATCCAGATATGCCTAGATCTGGCATCTGGTATAGTATTGCTATTTAAAAAAATAATTTATAATGAAACAAAATTAAAATCAAATCTAAAACTGCACATTATTTTTTATGTTCAAGTATTCAAGTTTTATTTTGGGTATAAATACCCACATATATGACAAACTAAATCTATATTCCTATCTACAACTTAAAGGGGACCTATTTTGCTCATTTTCAACAACTTAATATAGGTCTCTGAGGTCCCCAAAACATGTTTTTAAAGTTTTTTGATGAGAATACCAACACAGATTATGCATTCTAGCCATTGTGACATGTCTCTTCAAGGACGCTCCATTTAGTAGGTGGTGCCACCCTCCTTAAGCCCCTAGTTCTGTTCTTAGTTCTGTGTCCTGTGAGCCAATGGGGTTTGAAGTTTCACTTCTGTGTTCTGTTGTGTTTAGTCCGTAAACTTTCACTGATTTCACCTCATCAGTCCACCAAAATCTGTTTCTGAACAAATTGGAGGTGAGAAATAAACAATCCAGTTGCTGAATCTTCAATTAGATCTACAAAGCCTCATTTAAAAGTTTGTTCCGACTTTCGTTGCTCACACCGCACCGGGACATCGCATGCGGGGATTTTTTGTTGAATGTATACGGTGAAAAATAAAATAAAATAAGGGAAATAACTACATCTCATTTCAACACACTATTTCAATCGGTTTTGTTTGGAGAAACGCACAGCGGATCGCGCGCCACAGCCTACAGTCTACAGTCTATCTACCGCATACCTTTTTTTTTAAGAAAGAAAGACAGAATTGTTTTTTAAATTCTTACATTTCCATTGTCTGCAGTTCCCTCACAGACAGTTGGTATTAATTCCTCTGTCTTTTAAAAGATTTGTGCTGGTCTGTAAGCCAACAGAGCAGTTCCCAGCGGCACTTGTTATTCTGGAGTTACTCATATAGAGGGGATAGTTCTAATTTTACTGAGGCCCTAAATGACATACTAAAGGGCTGCAAATCTGAATGCTTTATTTCATCACAGGTTTGCCGAAATAGACAGCTCACAATAGTGAGTTGTCTCATTTCACAGATTGTATGTTAGACATCACAGACTCGAATGTATCCGCACAAGCACTGAAAAGGTGAATTTTTCACAATAGGTCCCCTTCAAATGAACAATTATAATGACTATGTGATAGTTCTAACATGTACAACAAGTATCAAACACATTTAAGTCTCAAAACCTGCATGTTTGGGAGAGTGGGGTGGTGTGGGATCAAAATAAAATGTCTGCCTTGTGCATTTCCATTTAATCCTGGCACTGCATTTATACACACACACAAGCACACACACAGAAAAGCCCTCAAAACACACACATACACATTAGAACACACAGTGTATTGACATACACAAAGACAGACACACACACTTACAACAAATTGAGTTGCTGGTTTGTGTCCACCTTGGTTGTTTTGCCAGAACTATGTTGGTGCTGATGAAGTGTGTATATGTGTTCGTGTGTGTACTTATGTCTGTGTGCATGTGGATGTGTAGCCTGATTAAAATTATAACAGGTCTCCACAGGTGGGACCCTTGGGGCCAGCATCTGATCCAACAGGGCATAGAAACTTTACCTAAAAGACAGGGGTGTAGAATGTGGTGAGTGAAAATTATGTCTTTTTTGTTTGTTTGTTTGTTTGTTTGTTTGTTTGGTGTGTGTGTGTGAGTGTGTGTGTGTGTGTGTGTGTGTGTGTGTGTGTGTGTGTGTGAGAATGCCCTGCAGTGATACTGTAATGAGGCCCTCATGAGAGGAAATTAACTGGCAGTACGACTAGTGACAGGAGCCACTGTCGCTTCAGACGCCATCGGAATGATCACATAGTGCCATTGTGTGTGTGTGTGTGTGTGTGTGTGTGTGTGTGTGTGTGTGTGTGTGTGTGTGTGTGTGTGTGTGTGAGTGTGGGTGTGTGTGTCACTTTTAATACAGCATCTTTATTTGCCAACAGATCTAAATAAAAATCGTATTACAAAGGGATAGCAGAGTGGCACTACTTCACTAGTAGAGTGACACTACTTCCAAAGACATTCCTCACACACTTTGGAATCTCCAAGGTGAGATATGAATCTGTGTGTGGTTATGTGTAGAGTGACCCTGTAATAGCCTGGCTTTCTAACCATGGTTATCGTCCTGTCTCATACCTCACAGGGACCTGGGGATACCGACAGATGGCAACGGAATGATGACAAGTATGGAATGTGTTTGTGGCAAAGTATGCAAGAACCCATGTGGCCTGAAGATCCACCTGGCCAAGATCAAATGCATGCAAATGGTGGAAACATCACAGCACGCAGAAGTCAGTCTTAGTTATACACAGGAGTAACCTAACAGTGGCCAGAACCTCAAGGTGGCCCAGTCTCCAACAACTTGCAGAGCATTCAAATGACCCAATCTCCAAACAACAACCCCCGTCATCCTCACACTAGTAGCTGAGAAGATTGGTTCTGAGATGAGGCCCCATATGCTGTACCATGAACAACGGATTAACAAAGATCCATTGACTTGATTGGCAGGGGCTGAATACCTTGTGTGGCATTTCAAGGAGGTGAGCAAGGAGGAAAGAGGACATCTCTAAGAGCTGCACAGTATCCTCAGGAATAACCTGAATATGTTGGGGAGGGCAGAGTGTCTTCAAAGTCAAAGGAAGGATATGAGACAAAAGCCCTGGGCAAGGAAGTTACCACTGGCATCATCACCAAGTCCTTAAGGCCATAGCAAATGGGGCTGAACGATTTGGAAAAATAATCAAATTGCGATTTTGTTAGACCAATATTGTGATTGCGATTTAGAATGCAATTCTATTTTAATGTCATTATCTTCTGTATTTTTCACTAAACACATTTATAAATCATTCCTATGCCAGTGGTACTCCTTTCCAGCTCACGAGCCACATTTATAGCCAATAGCCAAATTTCTGAAACGTCCGTTTCATCTATCAAACCATTATGCATTTTGCAATAAGGCCATTAGTTATATCTTATTAAGGAATGAAAAGCATGATGTATGCAATAATTGCAATTTATTATAATAACCATTACCATATTATTATTACCGTGTTTTTATTTTGCCATTACAACCACAACTTTATTATGTATTATTATACACAAATTGTGTACAAATGTATATAGGTAGACAGGAGATGGCAAACCGGAAGTTAGGTAGAGAAAGCGACGAGCCGACTCTCCTGCGCATGTCTGCTGCAGCTGAGTGATGAGTTTTTGCGTTGCAGAGGTAGATGCCATGCTCTCTGGAATAGCACACTTAAATTAAGTTAAATGGCTTAAATAAAAACTGTGGATTGATATAAAAGTTGATTTTTATATTTGTTAATTGCATGGAGGCTGTTGTGGTACTTGAGATGCTTGTGGCTGGCTTTGAACATGGTGGTCTTGCATGGCACAGTTTGTCCAGTGGTAAGTTGTGGCTCCAGGTTATTACTTATAAACGGTAATAATGTAATTTAATATGAATAATTTATAGTAAAATTGTCAGTGGAAACCAGGTGATCAGCCATTGATCACTCGATTGATCACAGTTAACAGATCGTTGATCATTACCAGGAAACAGATCTCTATAGATGTGTTCTTTCTCGAAGCCCTCATAGGTTTATGTGTCTAATGGGAAATTCAGTTTTGAATACTGAATACTGCAGACAATGTCTGTAATATTCAGTATTCATGTCTTTGATTTATTGAAATACGCTTTTGGACACTTAGACACTTTAAAGAGCCACAACTAGTCACAAAAGTGCTGCATGCGAATTTGATTCATCGTTCAGCCCTGATAGCAAATACCATCTGTAGTGGAATTAGCTACTGCAAGTACCTCTATCAAGCAGAGAAGGCCCTTGTCTTTGTCAGAGGTTTGGAGAAACCAACAACTGCTGCTAGGAACAGCACTGGACTGAGATCTAAGAGTTTACCTTAGGAGGCAACTTAAGCTCTCAGTTACTGTCATAGTGACATCCATGAGGCCAGATGAGATGCTGCTGTCTCAACCCACCAAGCAGATCATCCTATTGGAACTCACTGTCCTTTGTAATGCCCACATTGAAGCGGCCAATGGTGAAATTACCCAAGCGGGTGGAGCAGTGCCAACAGTGTAATCATATTGAAGTGCACTTCAGAGGGTTCAATAGGCAGCCCCTCTGCAGGGCCTACAAGCTGGGCATCACAGGGGCCAGAAGACAGAGGGCAACCAAAAGGTCCTCGAGATCGATGTCAATCAAAAGGTGTGACACATGGGGTTGTGGCGCTACTTGTTATAAGCAAGACTTGAATAATCCTGTGGTCTACACTCTATCTCCAAACAAATTCACCGCAATCTAGCACAATCCGGATTTTCTGTTTATAAACAGACAAACCACTTTCGGGTCTTGGAAAGACAAGGAATCAATCATCTGGAGCACATTTTTGAAAACAACTTGCTCATATCCTTCTTAACCTTAACCCAATGATATAATATCGGTGGTCACAGTTTCCTGCAATTCCTTCAATTACAGCAGTCCCTAAAAGTTAAAATCTAATTAACAAACATCCTACAACCACCTCTGATGATTGAACATCTGACTGATATAGGTAATTTAAAAATAAATTTTCCAGAATATACAAACTTTTTTTTAAAAAGATGACACTTTATCTTTACCTACCATAGAATGGGAAACAGACCTTGCAGTTTCCACCAATATCAACCTATAGAAGCTTATTTGCAACGCCTTTTCTATGACCCGCAATTCCAAAATGCAACCCACCCAATGTACGATTTTGCACAGCGCTCATATCATCCAACACAAAATGTTCAAAATGGATTTTGTGGATAGAGACATTTGCTCTCATTGTTCTCTTACCAGAGATATACCAGAGATGACTTCGTTCATGCCATCTGGCTCTACCTACCTATCCCAACATTCCGGACCAAAATCACCAAGAAGCTATCAACCCTTCTGGGTCACAGCCTACAGACTCCCTATCTGTATGTCTGACCTCTCTTCAGTTGAACCACCACTCAGACACCACCAACCCATTTTGATCGCCTTAATTATTGCCAAGAAAATATTATTACTTTCCATATTAAACTGGAAAAACAGAGATAATCTGCTCCTGCGGCTGGCATACGTATGTTTGTTTGATGCCTGGTTGCGGGTTTGGGTCTTGGGTCGGGGGGGGGGGGGGGGGGGGGTGCCGGTTGTGGGTTCAGGTCTTGGCCCCGTGGTTGGCGTGTCTGCGTGGAGGTGGTGGCTCATCGTGCCGGGGCTGGTTAGGCGTACCGTCTGGTCCTTTGTAATGGCCACATTGAAGAGGCCAATGGTGAAATTACCCAAGCGAATGGATCAGTGCCAACAGTGTAATCATATTGAAGTGCACTTCGGAGGGTTTAATCGGCAGCCCTTCTGCAGGGCCTACAAGCTGGGCATCACAGGGGCCAGCAGACAGATGGCAACCAAAAGGTCCTCGAGATCGGTGTCAATCAAGAGGTGTGACACATGGGTTTGTAGTTCCGTCTGGTCCTGTGTGTGGGTGTGTTCGGCATGTGCTCCCCATGTGGTCTCCTTTGGTGGGGGACGGACTCCTGTCGTTGCACCTGGCTGCCTGGGTACCTGTTCTCTAGTGATCTGCACAGGGCACTCGTCGCTGGGGGGTCGGACTTTGGGTAGGGGGCCCTCTGCCGCCCTCTGTTCTGTGGTCCGCATGTGCGACGGCTGGGGGCTGGTCAGGGGCCTGATGGGGGCGTGGCGTTGCCCAGCATTGGCAGAGGTGCATGGCGGGCCGCTGTGTGCCCGTGGCTGGTCGCTGTGGGTTGGGTCCTGACATCTAGGTACCCTGCGCTGAGCACACTAGTCTACGTGGATAGGCGGGTGTCGGTCTGTCGGAGTGAGACCTGGCTCCAGGTCCGCGGTCCGTGCCTGGTGTCCACAGCCCGGGTTTTATGCATGCACCAGCGTGTTGTGCCTGCACATGGGGGTGGGTTGTATGTATGCGCCTCAGTGGTACATGGTCTCCTTGCGCTCCGGGACTGGGCGTGGATGTTGCTCGGCGGTCTTCCGGCTTCTCTGGGGGAGGGGGGTCTTCTGGGGCTGCAGGGCGGGGTGCTCTGGGCTTTCCTGCAGCCGTGGGGTGTTTGTACGGCCACGGGCCTCAGGGGTGACTTCGGGGCCTAAGATATAAAACTGGCCTAACAATATGGAACCGACCTGCGTGTGAAGTGTCCACCGGTGAGTGTATGGGACTTATCACACACACACATCACACACACACACACACACACACACACACACACACACACACACACACACACACACACACACACACACACACACACACACACACACACACACACGCACACACCACCAGCACCTGCTTTGAACATACCCCAAACACCCTCCTGGTTACATCCTTCTCCTTTTTTCCCTCCTTTACTGCCATAACTTTTACAGGAAGAGGCCAAGTGCCAAATTGCTGTTCCAGTTATCCTGGACTTAATTAACTTTGTCTTTTCATACTTTTTGTCATCTGATGTTTATGTTTTTCCATGTACATGTTTTTGTTTGTTTCTATCTTTATGTTTTTCCATGTCCATGTTGTTGTTTGGTTCTTTAGTATGTTTATTTATTTCACCGTGGTGATTGTCACCCACTTGGAGAAGTAATGCGATTAGTTTTTTAAAGACCAAACCATGGTTAGATGGTTCTCCCAAGAGGGGGATTGGTGGTGGTTCTGTGTAACAACAAAAAACTCTGCTGTTGTCTACCTACAGGTCATCCACAGGACAGAGTTATTGCAGCAGTTCTTGATGAGTTCTTGATGAAGAATGAATAAAGAGTTGCATTGCAGGTTGAGAACTTGAACTCCACTTGCAGACTAACTCTGTCCTAGATGCAATAGCACAAATACTCTGTGTTGGATGCCCAGCATGCTGACAGCAAGAGTTGAGAAAATAAAAATAAATTAAATAAAAAGACTTGAATATTCCCGGCCAAGTAATCTATGGGAGGGTGTCTGTTATTGAAAGACTCAAAAATCCCTATGACACTAGGTCCCATCACTGATGATGTGCATGGCAAGATCTATGCTTCTAAAATGATGCTTTTATATATTGACATGTGGGATTTTCCAAGATGCTGCTGCTGCCTTTCGGATTCCTTATTTAAAACATCAACACTGGGGAATGCATTCAAGGCCACTAAGATGGTACATTTAATCACATTCACAAGTTGTCTATGGACATTTACAGTTATCCTTCCCAGTAGTCATTTTTAGAATGTAGAATTTAGTGGTTTTAGGGTGACCGTATCATTGTCAATGATATGTGAATAAGCACAACAGAACAATGTAAAAAAAACAAAAAAACGAAGGTTTTTATTTTGCTTTTCATAATGGAGAAACTAAGGCCCAATCCTTTAGAAAACTATTCATCGAGACAGATTGACCTTTTCATTTCATCCATTGATTAATGTCATCCCGAGAGACTCAACCTCAGACCTTCCAACGAAGGAGGCAGCCAGAGTAGGTGAAAAGTCAAAAGGATAAAGGGCACATGCATTCTTTTTTCTCCCTTTCTTTTCCCTTGTCCTCCCTGTCACTCCCCTTACACTCATCCTCATCCTACCTTCATCAGGCTTAATGTCAGATGAGAAGGGATTAGTTCTGGTAGAGAGAGACGTGACTATTGTCGGCTGGCATGTGCATGTGTCGTGTCTATGTGCACGTGCGTGTGCGTGTGTGTGTGTGTGCGTGCGTGCGTGTGCATTCACTTTCCACGGGTCAATCAGGATTGTATTGAGTGAAACCTGAGCGAGAGATAAAACTACCTTTTGCGTTCATCTAATGTTCCGCTCCCATAAAATATCACAAACAATAAAATAGTTGGAGAGAGGGAGAGGGAGGGAGAGAGAGAGAGAGAGAGAGAGACTACTAGAGACAAACAAATGAGTCGGGGAGTAAGATCCAGAAGGAGCAGAAACGGGAAGAGGCAGATCCTGGTGAGAGTGCCATTAATGGGTGATTTGGACACAGAAGCAGAGCCATTTGTCAAGTCTATCCCCATGGTGAAGTAAAAAAAAGAAAAAGAACAGGTGGGGTGTGGGAGAGGGGGAGAGTGCATTAGAGCTAAACAAAGGAAAAATCCAAAGAAAGGAACAAGGAGAGAAAGCGGGAGAGAGGGAGGCAAAACGAAAGAGAGGCAAATTGAGAAACGTAGACTTTATCCGCTTGTTCTCTGCTGAACAGCAGAACCTGGACCCCAGCTGATCGCAAAGCAGAGCTCCTCTCCGTGAAGCTCTCCTGTTACGTCCTCTCCTTCTCCTCATGCTATTCCTCCGCCTTGGCTTGCTGTGGTTCTCTACGCCCCAATGCAGATGTGGGCATGAAGCTGATGTGAAACACAACCTAACAAAAGACATCGCTTTTAAAACCACAAGTTAAAATGTTTTTCACTCTGGTTGTGAAAGGCAGGAGACATATATATATATATATATTTCTTTTTTATTATTATTTTTTTTTTATTCATGTTGAACCTCTTAGAGACCAAAAAAGCTGACGTTCACTCTGCTTGACTTTAAAGGTTTCCAGCTGGAAAGTTTCTGTTTACATCACGCAAAGTGAGGCACGGATTTTGCTATTGTATATTAGAGACACCCAGGTAGGGTAAACAGTGTGATTTATTTACCCAAATTACTCTAACCAAATGTTTCTGCCCTGTTACTATAGATCATGTCTGAAATGGGAATGTGGACCAGAACATTAAGCCCCCAAGCCCCCTCTGGAAGAGATCTATGCAGAGGTTAACAATATTGCACCAACCCAGCTTATACAAGTGTATTCTGAAATCTGGATTGCATGTTTATAGAAAAACACAATTGCAAATGATCTTATTGTTGTAACTGACCACCTCGGGAAATTATTTTGTAATTGTGGTAATAAATGAACTGATCAAATGGAATTCGTGACCCATGCCGTAATTACACGCATGCTGCGTTCGGATGCAGAAGGAAGATTGAAGGACGGTGAAGGTTTTTCCTCCGCAGTCCTCCGATGTTCCTTCCGCCGCACTCCAAATTCATCATGTCATATAATCATCCTGCAGTCGTGGTATCCCGTCCTTTATTAGTCACCTTGACTTTTAGACAAATTAATATGGCTACTGCTGAAGGACTGGAGAGTGATTATCTTCAGTCTTTAGTATGATGGGAATCTGTGCAATTCTAGCAGCTGTGAAATGGAATGTTGAATAGCACACGTTGTGGAGGCTGAAATATATCTATCCAGGCTCTTGTCATGATATAGAAGAACCAACCCTGATAATCTGAAATGGTTTCTATTCACTGAATTCATACACATAATAATCAATGTGTGGACTTCAGCAATAAAGTCGTAAATGCTGATGGAAACCATTGGGCTGGGGTTGTTTTCGGTTCAAACCATTACCACATCACCTAGTCTAGGCACCTTCATAGTCATGCAGTACCCACACTGATTGTTTTCTGATAAATCTCTATTTCTGCTGAATCCCGCCTTGTATCAATGGTTCAGGCTGCTGCTGGTGGTGGTGTAACGGTGTGGGGAATGCTTTTGTGGCCCCTTCATATCAATTGAGCATGGTTTAAATGCCACAACCTACCTGAGTATTACCGCTGACCATGTGCACCCCTTTATGGCCCCAGTTTACCCCTCTTCGAGCGGCTACTTCCAGCGGGATAACGCACCGTGTCACAAAGCACACATCATCTTGAGATGGATCCACCAAAGTGACATTTAGTTTTCGTGTACTCCAACAGCCGCGGTCTCCAGATCTCAATCCAATAGAACCCCTTTTGGGACGTGTTGTGGAACAGGAGATGAGTATGAATCTGTCAAATGTGCGGCGCTATCATATCAACATGGAAGAGAATCTCCAAGGAATGTTCTCCAGCACTGTGTTGAATTCATGGCACACGTAATTCACACTGTTCTGGGGACATGGGGCGGTGGAGGGGTGTCCTGTTATAAAATTGGACCTAACAAAGTGACCACTTGTGTACAGTGTATATATAGAGTGTAAACATTTCAGAACATTCCGCTCAGTCTCGTGCACAAGCACACACGTGTATAGATACATGCATAGCAATGTATATTAAAATGTTTACATGAATGACATGCACATGGGACAAGGTATTACAGGGAAAAACAAAGAATAGATGCAATCAAAACTCATGTACTTTTATCCATGCTTACTTACGCATGTATACGCTTAATGACAAAAAAGAAAACACACGAAAAAAGCGCGCTTGTCACACACACACACACACACACACACACACACGCAGACACACACGCACACACACAAACGCGCGCTCCTCGTCCCTGCTGATAAGCACTAATCGCCTTAGCTCCTTATTATCAAGCAAACAGCAGAGCCATAAAACGTGAAATTAAATCCTTTACGGTCATTACAAGAATATAAAGCACGCTGTGCATCGGCAAGTATTGAGAGGCAGCACAAGGCACAGACGTACGTTGTCTTTCAGCACAATCGAGGCAGCAGCTGCTTTGCGTCCAAACCTTTTAGTCCAGCATTTATATGGGTCATATTCATGTATGTTCAGCTGAAAATGGAATCCAATGAGGATTTCAATGATTTCATAACTACTCATAATGACAGATATTTCCATCTTTAAACATCTATATTTTTTATCTACATATCTATATTTTATTCATTGTATTATAAACTATGGCAACAGTGTTTTTTATTATGATCAATAAACACCGCCCTTTCTGTCCCTTAGGAAACTCATCATCGTGGAGCTTTTCCAACATCATCTTCCAATCGTTGTTCACATCGCATTGTAATTGCAGCACCTGCAAATACGCCCTATAATAAATCCCCCCAAATCCCCCAGCAATGGATTGAATTCCGACTTGGCTGAAAACTACTTTTGGTGTTTCGGGACATGGAGGAGTGTCCCTTTTCCGACTGGATGCTCTGTAAAGGCTGCGACTTTGCCCTAATTTCCCAAGGTTAAATAGGTTCTTTGACTTGTGGTAGGTTGCTGATTAAACTGTAACAGCTATTGTAAGCCTATTACAGGATTGCTAAAACCGCTGTGTGTTTAACCACTATCTTGTATGTCAGGCACGCAAGCAGTGAGGAATTACAACGGTGCTGAAGCCTCGGGGCCGTGCGCCTCCACAAGTCCCGACTTTTCTGTTATTACTATTAGTGGAGCGTCACGATCCATCACGTGCACACACCATGCATTTTAGGTAAATGGCAGGAGTTCCTAATTGATAATGACATGGAAATTGAGTGATATTATAGTGGCTTCCCACACGGATGTCTTGTGTGTTTGCTGTGCGTTATGTGTGTCAATTTTAAGCAAGTGACCGAGAAGCTTTGTTTAAACAGCCTGCCACCCAATTAATCCCTTTTTTCAGGTAGAGTATCTGTCCTTTGTGTCTCTGTTTCTGTGGGCACGGATGTCCAACACATCACATTAGCGTTGGCTTATTTCTCACTTTGTTTAAATTCTTATGGAAATTTGTAATGGATACGGTGACGGACTAGGATCCAAGGACGGCCCTGGCATTTGCAAAAGAGAGGCTCTATTTTCAAACCCTGCACCAACCCCACCCAAATGTTAACATAAAAAGCTTGAGATAGCGGTTTACCAGATAAAACGGCAAGTGTCGCTCCAGGTTTCATTTGAACATTCGTCTTCTCCCAGGAAATTCTGAGCATCAAACAAGCGTTCATTTCCTGCATTCTGGTGAATTTTTTTTGCACCAATTTGTGCCTTTTCTGAATCAATTTATGGTGGAAATGTCTTTGTATATGTAAAGAAAAGCTTCTTTCAAAATAACACTGCAATGCCTACCTGCCTGCAGAGCACAAATCTTGCACGACAGCCCACACACACACAGCGCCACTGACAGGTTGTGATCGCTGTCACTGCGATCATGTCATTTAGGAACCTGCGTCGACTAATGAGCATCAAGGGCAGGTAGGCTACCTACTGCAAATTATCAATAGTTAAAATGATTAGAGTCTTTGTCACGGCAGCCATCAGTTCATCAAGTGCTCATCGCCGTTTGAAGGGCACTTGGTGAGCTGTGCACTCACAAAGTCACTCACACACAATGCGCACGCGCATGCCCAACATCTTCGCCCAGTCATTTTTAATTGATAAAGTGGCCGATACGCTCAGTCTATCCTGTCCCATTGTGTTCCTCGGATAGTTTTTAATTTGTTTTAATTTGTAGAATCAGCGCTCGCGACGGTGACTGGAAGAGTCAGAACCTATTGACAAGTCATTGATGATGACGTACATTTTTTTTTGGCAGCGTGTATTGCCAATACAGCATACAGATGGAGGCAATTCAATCGTACATCTGCAACGTAAACTGTGAGTCCACAAATAAGACAACTACTCATGCAACACAACATTTCAAAATAATTATTTTAATTGTTTTAGTCGTGTGACCATAATTCCTATGTTACTTAGGTGGTATATACACAATTGAATTGAGTGCACTGACTGAAGATATGGCAATGTGTTAAAGGTGACATCGTATCAGCGCTCAAAACATTTATTGTGTTATGGGCCAGCCCCTTCTGACATGTCAAGGGACCCCACAGTCTACTCTGGCCGGGCCAGCCCATTGTATGGCAGCCCTTCTGGCATTTGCCCAATTGCCAGATTGGCAATCCATTACTGAGTGTATACTGTACATGCTGCAAAGCCATTGGCATAGATGCAAAATGATGAGCATTCTGGCCTTATGACTCCTTCCTGGTGTGTTTGTGTCATTGCGTGTGTTCCTCTCAGTGAGTGTGTGTGTTTGTGTGTGTGTGTGTGTGTGTGTGTGCGTGTGCGCACGTGTATGGTCACACAGGGCCATTTTTCTCATTCTATACAGAGGAAATAAGCATCAGAAATGTCAAGTGGCCTCAAAAGCCCCATTAATCCCTGTGTGGTGGTGGTGGTTGTGGTCTGAAGAGATAATTACCTATGCATGATGAGATGGCCCGATTCTCACACACACACACACATACACACACACATACACACACACACACACGCACGCACGCACGAACACACCAAGGCATTGCATAGTCATACATACAGTACATACATACATTTACACATAGGCACAGAGTAACCGCCTAAGAATCTATAGAGCAGCACATGTAGTTTCCATTCATCCTACATTCATCCATCTCTCCACATTTTCGATACGATGCTGCTACAGTTGTGGTCATCATTGCAGCAGGATTAGCAAACCTCCTGAGCAATGTCTTTCACCAAACTCCTCCAGTTCTTCCCAAGGATAATCCCAAAACTGTCCCCGACGGCTGGAAGAAGTCTCCACAGCAGCATGTCCGTGAAGACCTTGAGAACCTGAAGTCTCCGTCCAGGTAAGCATGTTTGCATGGCTGTTCTGGCCATTGAGAATTGTGGGACTTTTCCAGTATGCCCAAAGTGATCGTATACAAACAAATTATTTTGTGTCTTCTCTGTGTCTCTGTCGCCCTTATAATTGGACAAAATTGGCATTAGCATTGGACAAAAGGCTCTGCACAGCTCCCATTTTTACAGAAGGGCATTGGCTAATTAATGGTACATTCTTTACTTGTATAAACATTGTAGTTACATTCTTTGCTTGTATTAGCCGTTAGTGACATGTAATTCCATTTACAGTTCACTTACGATGCTTTGTGTTTATTTCTTTATCATCAGTTTATCATTAAGTGGTGTCATGTAAAGTTTTCACATGTAAATGTTTAGACCCATGTGTTATTCTTAGGGGTTCCTTAAATATACAATATAGCTCATTCAATTGAAAGTTATTGTGCAAAATACAAAGATAGATGCAGGTCTGGGATAGAGAGGAAAGGTGGTGGCAGTCCATCCCTGGTTCCTGGCATAACTGTATAGTGGTGCAGGTGACACAGCCTCACAATCAAACTGAAACATCTCCTCTATCTCCTCTCTGATCGCCTTCCTCCACTGGGATTGTTAAGCACCTCACCCTTTTCCCTTGAGATTCTCAAAGTAAACACAACCACACTGTGAAGAAACTTTTTTTTTTGTGCCAACACCATCCGTCAACTTAATCTTTTGGTTGGTACCCAATACTGCTGATAGTAAGTTGTCAGGGGTCCAAAATGTTGTACCTGACACAAAAAGGGCCTGTGAATCCCCCTTTTATCCATTTTAAACAAAACACAGAACCAATCCTGAACTGATCTGAGTGCAACTGGACCTGAGTCTGAACCAACTATAAGGAAATGCGGCGATTCCCAAAGAAAGCGTAGCTAATTGGACTCGGTTTTGTTTGGTCCAGTGGTTTGGATGGATCAAAAGAGTTGTAAAAAAGACAAAAGCAGTAAAGGGTTTTGTTGAACCATTTCCTCCAATTTGTTTCAAGCTCCTGTAGAGCAGTTGCAACAAAGCCCATCCACCCATCTGTCTATTTAACCAATTTTCCTGGTCCAGTCTAAGCTATCTTTCTATCTATCTATCTATCTGTCTTATAGACATACATAACAAACTGTGATAATCAAAACATTTGGCACAGTTTGTACATTTTACTTGACAGGTTGTGGCTTTTTGTTTAGAGTATCATGAATATTAAAATAATGTTTATTTTCTCATGCTTCGGTGAAAACAATATTTATTCCTATTGTGAACCAGCATGCAGTCTCTATTTTATGGCATTTCATTTGAGAATTTCTTTTTGGAACAAACACACCTACGTTTATACTTTTATTACTTGTGTGCAAGATGTAATAAAACCACAGTGCTATACAGCTGAGCCCAGAATAATTCTATTTGAGCAGATTGCACACCACTTTTTAAAATGTTGGCATAAAGAAGGTATCTGTCCCCTTCCTGTGTTGTAGAACACTGCTAGTTGCTGT
Source organism: Zeus faber (assembly GCF_960531495.2). Classification (NCBI taxonomy): domain Eukaryota; kingdom Metazoa; phylum Chordata; class Actinopteri; order Zeiformes; family Zeidae; genus Zeus; species Zeus faber. The sequence goes on from NC_137197.1 coordinate 13,182,304, forward strand.
ATTCTACAGTTTTGACTGAAACAGTTATGACCAAAGCATTTTTTTTTTTGCTTCTTTAGCTTGTGGACTGGTACTTTTGTGCTTACAATGGGCACTTACCCTATTCTGTTTGAACAGAATGTTAGTGTTGTTACGACCCTTACATGGGTCTGGGAGAAAAAGGGAAGTAACCGAACTGAAGTAACAATACCTTAACCCAAAATAAACGAATAACAAAACCAAACCGCATGCTTTTCAATAGGCGCAGCAGTACCGACAACTATGTCATTCTCTAACATGGTGGAGCGCGATGGAACGCCTGCAAAGAGAGGAGAATTGGACCGAAGTAGATGCTTCACATCCTCCTTTTGCGTTTCCGAGATCTGATAAAGTCTGACACAATTTCAGAATTTTTTCAGCGTGCCACACAGTTGAAGCTTGGTGTGCAGTAGGAGACCATCATCTTCCTCAAGTGCAACCAGGTCGGATACAACAGAAACAGAGGCTCCCTTCACAGCAGCAGGCTCAGTGGGAGTTTGTTTTTCGCATCCTCGAAACAACTCGAGTATATTAATGTGACAAAGAGGCTTTTGGCATTTACGTTCAGGTGTATGGATCTTGTAATAGGTGTCATTTACTTTGCTCTTGACCACATATGGACCCAAGAAATGCACGGTAAGGGCTGAGCCCGGCATACTGTACATAACAGGACCAGGACCTTGTCTCTGGGTTGGAAACTCCGCTCAGGTGCCTTCCTGTCAAAGCGGTGTTTCATTTGGCCCTACGGGGAAGATAGGTTCTCCTTTGCTAGGGAGCAGGCACATTGAAAACACTCCCTACACTCCGTGACAAAATCCAACACATTCGTTTTTGGTGTGGAACTATTAGGCATAAGTTATTCTTTTAGGACTTTTAAGAGACCACAAAGACAAGTCAAAAGACATGTCAAAACATGAGCTCAGCCAGGTTGAAACCAAGAGACTCCAGTTTAGCCTCACAAAAAGTAAATAACACAAAGGGAACACCGTCATCCCAGTCTTTTCCTGTCTCCAAGCACTACTTGGTCCATTTGAACCTTCTAGGGCAGACTGGATGTAGTGAAAAACTTAATAAAAGCTTTTGTAATAGCTGGAGCAGAAATCGCGCAAAAGGGAATCGCTTCAGCAAAATGTGTAGCCACAAACATCATCGTTAATAACAACTGATTACCAGATTTAAATTTTGCAGTGGCCCCACACAATCTATAATTACATGTCTGAATGGCTCAGCCACAGCTGGTATTGGGCAGCGTCAGTCTTCAGTCCTTGCCAAAAGAAATGTTGGAGAACGCGGCCATAGGTTTTGGTGATACCCAGGTGTCCTTTCCATGGGTGGTCATGTTCTTACTCTCGGACATGCTGCCTGTAACCACTGGGAATCACTATCTGATACATTGTACCCGAGTCTGGCTCAGTGTATGCATAAGTCGGGAAATCAGCGTTCCATTTTCAATGTAAAAAAAACTGAAGCTTACTTTTGCTCTCGCTTACGTCCTCAGCTGTCGTAAGACACATTGAGAGCGATTTATCACCTTTCTGGGCACTAATTAGAGGCCCACAAGATACGACCAACTTAATGTCAGAGGGTGGCACGGACTCACTTCACTGGTCAGCTTTACAAGAGCTGCACTCCTGAAAATGGCTGCTAGAGGGAAACTTATCCCCTGCTAAGGCTGAGGCGGGTAGAGAGTCAGCCAGATTCAAGCTTTTCCCTTGTCTACTGGCTTGGGCTCTAGTGAGGACACTAGCTACGAATACATCTGGGAAAGTTTGTGATGGTTCATCTTGCATGGAATCAGGGGCTAGAACGGGGGCTTACTTTGCCTCCCGCAATATCATTTCCCATGATGAATTCAACCCCCTCGATTGGAAATGAGGGCCATGCTGCAACGGTGAAGAACCCCGTAACCAATTTTGACTGAACGTTGATGGTTAATTTCAATGTGGACTGGATGGCTGGTTCGAAGAGACAAAGACAGTGATTAGAAGATGAGTATTTATTAAGTACTGGTACAACATTTTGAGAGAGAGGATTTGATTTGCACAAGGGACACCTTGTTTGGAAGCTCTCATTCTCCACTTTCAAATGATGTGAAGAAAAAAAATCTCAAACCTCCAAATGACCCTAAAGTACACGGTTGGTCACATTTACATTTGTTTTTCTTGTTTTGTTGTTTCATTTGACACGACTGTTTCACATGCCAATAAAGCCCCTTTGAATTGATTTGAATTGAGTGATGGAGAGAGCGGAGAGATGGGGGAGAAAGAGAGAGGGAGAGAAAGAAAGGGAAAGAGAGAGAGAAAGAAAGGGGAGAGCGAGAAAATGAGAGTGATCTCTGGAGGCCGGCTGGTTACAGTATATAGTCTCTGTGGTGAGCACCACTGGCAGATGTCTCAAAAGGTATAAAAGCTGAACATTGCTTCGTAACACAAGTTTGACATTTCAACAAAGACCATTATGTTCAGACATCGTGTGCACCCGCACGTAGGCCACAGCTCTGACTATTAGACTAAATAACATGACCTTATAGTTACATGGAAAGTCAAAAGAAATTGGGGTAAGCATGATGACACATCATCATTTGCAAACAAATTGCATCATTTTACATCAACGCACACTCAGAGGGGCGTCGGCACGAAACCCATTTCAATACCCTGAACTATGGCACTTGCATGACAAGCAGAACCTGAACTCAATGGCAACATGTCTGTTAATATAAAGGATTGGAAACCACCTGTGTCCCGAAGTCCACAAAACCATCAGAAATAAAACGCTTAAAACGGTCTTGGGGAACCATTTGGCTGCATGGAACTGCCGGAACTGCCTCTCGAGCTTCTCAAATAACAGTTTTAATCGATCCAACACATTTGGTTTGCTTAATCTTTGGAGGCTAATGCTGACGCTTGAGCGCCAAGCAGTCAGCAACCGACCTTGGGCTTAGAGGAGATGCAGGCTGCATGGACTGTGCGTCACTTTTCTGAAGAAGTGTCTCGTTTGGTTATAAACACACTCTTATGAGTTAAGGCAAACTTGCCAGGTTTATTCATATATAAATATAATAAAACATTGTGCGCTCTGGCACAAAGTTCTTAAACTATACACGCAACATTAACTCCTGATGTCACATCTGTAGCCTTGCTCGCAAAACACCACCTGTCAAATACTGTTGCTTTTTCTCTAGCAAATTAAACAAAAGTCTAGGCAGGGTTTTTCCTCAATTTACAGAAACGCTGTCCATATCCTTTAGGTACCAACTCATATGCGTGCAGGATGGCACATCCCTCGACCACTGCAATGCAGCCACGATGCGCTCAAATGCGTAAAAAAAGGATTCCACCTCACTTTCCCAGAAAATGCATTTAAACATAAAGCATTACATCTAAACTTTTGTAAGATAAAGTAGTGGAAGCGGGCACAACTGGGGGAGTTTGATTCGGCTGAGATGCACCAGGAACACCCCTCAATTGGGTCTGTAGCTCAAGCTCATTCTAATTGTCGTTTCAGCTGCCAGTCTGCGTAATTCTAACGGGAACTTCATCCCCGCTTTTTTAAGACTGCACCTTTTCATGGGCTTCAAGCTGGAGAACTTTTGAGTGGGCATCAACTATGGATCCCTGGGGAGAGGACTCTAACGACGTTAGATCGTACCATGGCAGTGTAAAGGGCGGCTTTGCATCGACAAACGCTCTCCCATCGGTCAGCCGGGGTCAAGATTACACCATCAACTGGAGTCTGTGGAGGGTGGCTTACCTCCGTAGGTCTACCTTCCTACCTTCAACCTTTAAATCGTACTACTTTTACACACAAAGGGAGACATCATTGTAGAAGGGGCGTGTCCCATTATCTACCATCGAAGAAGAAATCCTGACGTCACTGACGTCACTTCCGTAAACAAGACGAGCATAGGGTTTCACTTGTCTGTGAAAACTTTTGTCTCCTTGTTGTTATGGATTACGAAAACCGGGTGGAGGAAGATCTAAATCATATCGCGGACCTTAATCTGACCAGTGCGATAGATCCAAGTCAGTGGACTTTATTTTCCGCGATGATAGTCAATTCTCCGACAGCGATGCTGAGAACGACAGCGCTGCTGAATCTGATATTATCCCGGACTTGGAGAACATTTCAAACAACGGATTTCAACCTGAATGTGATGATGAAACAGATTATTTTCAAGAAGCACTGGAGGAGACCGGCGAGACACCCGTTGTTGTTACAGCGGAAGAAGTTGATGACGTGATGAAGTCCGTTGAGGTTGGTGATTGCAGATTTTCAGATTTCAGATTCCCGAGACTCATATTATTGAAAGACTCTACATTTTTTTTTTTTGTCCGTACTTTTAGACTCCAAAATAATTCCACTTTTACAAAACATGTATATTCTTACTGTCAAATAAAAGCTTTTTTAAAAACTAAAATAGTTGTGTGTTGATGACGCTGTTCAACATTCCCTCAAAACGCATGAACAAAGCAGTGATTGCCCCATTCGGTAGTATGTTAATTAGCCACGTGGCTTTGTTTGTCTGAAGGAACCAAGTGTGGGTAAAACTTTGAAGGTGATTATCTCAGAATCACAGTTTGCCACACCCTTGTCATTAACAAGTCATAGCTTTAAAAATATTTGCTTGATTTGCACAAGTGACACCTTGTTTGGAAGCTCTGATTCTCCACCTTCAAACGATGCAGGAAAAAATGAAAGTCAAAAGCTGCCAAATGATCCTAAAGTATGAGGTGGGTCAATTATAGGTCTCTGACACCTAAAAATAAATAAATAAATAAATAAATAAATAAATAAGGTCTCTGACACATACAGGTGGTCCCATCACACACTCACACACCAGCACACCTGCTTTGAACGCACCCCAGCACCCTCCTGGTTGCATTCCTCTCCTTTCCTCGCTCATTTACTGCCATAGCTATTACAGGAAGAGGCCACGGGACCATTTGTAGTTCCAGTTTTCCTGGACCTAATTCAATGTTTTTCCAATACATGTTGTTGACCAATGTTTATGTTTTTGTGTAAATGTTGTTTGTTTCTACGTTTATTTGTCCCACCCGTGGTGATTCTCCTCCTCGTGGAGTAGTGATCAGTTGTTTATAGACCCAAACATGATAAATAGTTCTTCAAAGGGGGGGGGGGTCTAATTTAAAATTTTGTTCTAACTCTCACCACGGTGTCCGGTGCAGCGTGGAGCTTGGGGCCCCGCCGGGATGCGGTGCATTTTTATTTTACAATTATTTTTTAAATACTTCCATTTCCCTTGTCTGCAGTTTTGTCACAGACAGTTGGTTTTAATTTCCCTTTCTTTGAATACATTTTTTTGTTGAGTTACTCAGATGAGGGATGAATGCTACGTAGTAGTACCAAGCAGGCACCAAGCTGAACGACTCATTTTAGGACATGATTTCTGAAACAGGCTGCTCACAAAGACTGACTGGGTTGTTTTATTTCACAGCTTGTGTGTTAGTCGGCCCATCAGAGACCCACACTGAAAAAGTGAGTTTTGCATAATAGGTCCCAACTTAAAAACACAGGGGATCTCACACACAAAACAAGCGGACAAAAAACAGAGATAGGTGCTCACAAACCTACAACGAAAGAGGTCCTATGATCACGGACGAGCCCCCAGATATGTTATGGCCCCCAAATGGGTCAAGGGGATAAGGGGAAGTTACAAAGTACCTTAACCCAAACTAAAAGAATAGGAAAACCCAGCAAAGGTGAAAAAGTAAGTTCATTAATTTAGTAGAATATAAACCCATAAAATAAACAATACAACTAATTAGGATGGAAGCCAATTAACTTCGGGGCAACAACCACAGATCCCGACCCTATCTAGAAAATAACCACAATCAAAGTACTCCCAGTTTCCCTGAGTCTGAGTCTGAGTCTGAGTCAAGAGGGTCCTATTCTACCTGCTGCTCCATTCTTAATCATGCAGTTACGTGGCCAGAAATGGTTGCCCAAGGATGAAGAGAAGAAAAGTATGCCACTCCTCTTGCACTAAAACTGATGCACCATTTTTCACTTTGGCACTGGGTGATGAAGGCCACCGTGCTTCTCTGCGTGTTGCGTGGTGTACAGTACATCAGGGATTTCTCTGTACCACTGGATACAATGGAAATGTCCCTGTAGTATCAGACCCTGTGACTATCCCCACTGGACCTGTGGTCAAGTCTGCTATGGCTCCTGTCAAGTCTAGAGCTGAAGGCCCCAACACCACTGCTGTAAGAAGGTCTTGAGGCGCTTGGCTGGAGGACATGCCCGAAATCCTGTCTAACTTTCCAGATCAACTTGGGAGAGCCATAGGATGAAGTGTTCTTTTTCTCCAGGTACACAAAGTCTATGTCTACTCATCACAACACCTCACCACAACTGATAGTCGGCTGTTCTATGGTTTGTCCCATCTCTCTCCTGAACACTCATACCATCAGCTTTCTTGGTGCAGTGCCTCGCGCCACCCGTGTAGAGAGTGCAGGGCGTTTATAGCTGGCACATTCTCCATTGCAGTATTCTCAGAAAGTGACAAAAGCACCGGAAAGGAGGAGAGGAGCTAGTCTAGTTGGCTCGTTCCATGCAGAGACAGGAGAAGGGGTTGAAATGATGTCCTGCTCAGCATTTTATTACAGAGGAACTTATTGAACCATTCTGCTCAGTTCAAGAATGGAGTCACAATGTCTAATTATCCTCCCTCATTGTAAGACTCTCTAAAAATAAACAGCACATGAATACAAATAAAAATTGTACCTTTTATTTGTAGACTGAACTTTACAACGACCCTGTTAATCTACAATGAATTCCCCAAACCTGGGTGAGCTGCTTGCGTGTACTATTTTGAATTTGCATCAAAATGTTATTGGTAGACTATGAATTTCACATCTGACTTGTGCTGCGGATCAACATTGTCCAACATACCTCGCAGCAAATCACAAAATCTTGGAGGTGCACGACCTTGCGCAAGTCCACACACGGCATGGCACCATCCATGGGGACGTCATTGGCGTCACACGCTGCTTCGCGCCCTTGCGCTTGTGACAAGTATAAACCTGGCTTTATCCTTCACGTTGGATTCATTGACATTACATGGCACCAATCATTAATGAGAGAGGATGACTTTACAAATAAACACCGTCCTAGACTCTTTGGAGTTTTTTTATGGAGGCATTAAATTCAGTAGGACCTTTGAATAAGGGACTACTGCTGTGCCCTGGGTTTGCCTTTTGTAGACAAAGTTGTGGTATTTTTTTGCCCCACCGACCTTTCTGCACTGAAGGACCACCCCAACAGGCCGGGCACAACTCCATTACACCTGTTATACTCTAACTTCTCACTGTCTTTTGCAATCTATGTCTGCCCAGGAAGAATTCTTTAAGATAATCTTAAAATTTATGTCTTCAATCTAGATCCCGAAACCATTTCCTCTGCTAACACATCCAAAATGAATGAAACTGAAACTCCCCTCGAATTTCAAGACTCACCACCTAATTTAAATATAAAGACTATTACCTGAACCGTTTTATGGTCATGTTTTATTAAGTGAGACTAAGACAGTCTTGCACATAGAAATCAGTCTCACTGCCAAATTTATATAGAACTCTTGCTGTTATGTCAGAAAGAAGTAAAGGAGGTGGCGTTTTGATTTGTGTAAACAACTGTTTCACTTTACATATACTTGGTCCAGTGACAAGGTCAATGCCAATTGCTATCTGCATTTACTGCAATAACTGGGGGGGGCGCAGAAGCCATCGTCAGTGTATGCAACTTCACTTCACTCAGTTTCGCCTCATGCCAAATGTTTTTTTGAAGAAAAGGTGGAAGATGTCTGCATCTTTTTACCTCTTATTACCATCTTTTTTCACCTCTAGACAAGTAAACCTGAGCACGCTGACCGTATTCTATATTTACTAACTAATTAGTCGTTCGATTTTGATTATTGGATACATTTTATGAATTTCTCTTTTAATTCCCTGAATTATGATGCAGTGTCAGCCACTTATAAAGTACCTCCGCCCCCCCCCAGCCCAGAGGCAGTGGAAGAGTTCATGTACTGTTCAAGGAATCTTTCACTAGGGAACCCAACATCTCCTATCCCCAGCCTCCCTCCCTAGGTCCCTCCTTATCACACCGAGGACTGAACTACACATGAATTCTTTAATCCCAAAATCTGTGCTCCCAGTTCCATAGCGCCACACCTTGAGGCGCTTTCGATGAAATAAACCACTTACAATGCCTTTCAGTACGATTTAAAAGCTACTGGCACATTCCCCCTTTAGCCCCGAGGTGAATCTGTATTCAGGTCTTATTGTAGAAAAGTGAACGGTAGAAGTTTGGCCTGCTTAAGTGCAGCAGAAAGGGAAAGATACAGGGAGAGATTGAGGGAACAACTGGCCATGCACAAAATGAAGGACATAGAAACAAGTGTGGGTGCGTGCATGCGATGGAGAGAGAGATGGAGAGATCCATATTAATGCATAACAAACTCGATGGTGTCAGTAGCCGAAGTGGAGACTTGTGCTGACTCAGCAGGGATGATCAAGGCTTCCCAGGCCTTCTCCTCTCCTTCCTCCCATTTCATTACCCATGCACACTATGTCTTTATCTCCTCCTCCTTTCCATCCCTTTATCTCTCCCTAGACCTTCTTCTTTCTCTCTGTTTTCTACTTCCTCTTTTATCCACTCATTTTACCATGGATGAGGAGAAGAATTCCAATAAATCTTTTTTTACTTTACTGTGAGTGCCACACCAACGTTTTGAGTCATACAGAAGCGGGAAGGAGTAACGTGTAAAAAATGTGTTTTAAATTCTATTATATTCAAAACAATATTATATATTGAGATTAAAGTCAGAATTCTGACTTCTTGACACATGGATCTAAGAGCTGGTTTATGCGCTAAAACGTTTTGTGAAATACTCTTACACCAAAGAATTCTGAGTCTTCAAAAATTAGGACTGACAGGGCCATTATTATTTTTTTTATATTTTCTTAATCTGCCAGTTATGGCAGTTTTAGCCTGAAGATGTTTTGTGAATATGGTAGATGAATAGTCAAGAATGTGAGCTTTACAATACGGCTGTCATAGTTTCTCATGTCGTCAAAAGCTTAAACCCATTAAGTCGCTCACAAATTTTCATGGAAACAATTTTAACTGCGTGATTCAACTGCTTATCCCATTTCCACTGCCAGGGAACAGAGCGGATTACTTTGGGAAAGAGTTGGACAAAACCTCAAAGAAAACGTTATTTTTATTGTAGAGTCATTAGACACACTGATGCACAGATATGGGCAAATTTTCTATGTATGTATGTATGTATGTATGTATGTATGTATGTATGTATGTATGTATGTATGTATGTATGTATGTATGTATGTATGTATGTATGTATGCATGTATGTATGTATGTATGTATGTATGTATGTATGTATGTATGTATGTATGTATGTGTCTGTCTGTTTGTCTGTCTGTCTGTCTGTCTGTCTGTCTGTCTGTCTATCGCCTCTTCACCCTCTTTTTACTCTGTAGATCAGCTTTGATTTTGGACAATTTGGATTTTTTTCCCCCATCTGTTTATGCATTAATTGGCCTCCTTATCAGGCCTCCCTTTTGTCAATTGAATTTATTTATGGTTAATTTGATAACATTTCTCATCTTCCCTTACCTCCCACACACACACCGTCCACTGTCACCCTTGTATTCTCTCCAAACCTGTCCTTCTCTTTGCCTTTCACCTGTTTTCATGCAACCCTTGCATTTGCCATTTTCTCCCCATCTGGCACTGATTGCTGCTTGGCGCTTGTCTTCCTTTCTTCCTTGGCCTTTCTCTTCCTCCCTTCCCCTGGCTTTGTCATCCTTCTCTACTTTCTCACATCGTCCCCTCGCTCTCACTCTCTGTTATTCCGTCCCCTAATCATCTCGATTGTGGGGTTTTTTTTCTCTCATTTGCCTGGCAGACAGCTCCGGTGCTGGTCCATTTAGTCACAGGCTTTTAATTAGGAAAAAGCAGATTACAAAGACCACCCTCTAGCCTTCTAATGGCGTGCACGCACACACCAACACGTGCATGTACGCACAAAGTTGCACGTGATATTATAGGCATGCAAGGACACACACAAAAGAAAGTATTACTTAATGATTAGTCTGCGCATAATTACACAAGCATTAACAGATTTACAAAAAAGTCAATTTGTGATGTGATTGTCTTTTTAAATACACACACACACACACACACACACACACACACACACACACACACACACACACACACACACACACACACACTTTGCAAAAGGACTGAAATGACATCACGAACATACCCTCAAACACCTTCCTGATTAAATTTTTCTCCTTTTCTCCCTCCTTTACTGCCATGGCGTTCACAGGAAGAGGCCACTTACCAAATTTCTGTTCCAATTTTTCTGGACTAAATTAATAATTTTTTGTTGATACGTACATGTCGCCTGATGTTTTTCCAGGTACATTTTGTTGTTTGTTTCTATGTTTTCTATGTTTGGTGCTTCTCCCCCTCTTGGAGTAGTAATGATGATTAGTTGTTTTTAGACCAAAGCATGGTAAGATGGTTCTTCAAAGAGGGGGGTTGGTGGTTCGGTCTAACAAAAAGTTGAGAACTTGGAATCCACTTGCAGACTAACTCTGTCCTAGATGCAATGGCACAAATACTCTGTGTGGTATGGCCAGCATGCTGACAGCACAGGTAAAAAATAAATAAAATAAAATGAATTGGTCTCAACTTCAACTAATTCCCACGTGTTTGTCACAGACTAATTCCCCATGTTAAACGTAACTCATGACAACCAAAAGTCTGCCTTTGATATTTTTGGTACAATTGTCTCCCCTAACAATTGTTTTTCACTTTCTATTTTGTCTATGTTCTTTGAAGCCTGGAAGAGGTTAAAGCACCATTATCCGTTAGCGGACTCCAAATCTGCACAATTTCATCGACAAAAGTTCAGTACTAAGCGCTACGCACTTCAAAAAAAATGTACTCTCACTTACTCTGTAATTACAATGTGGACATTTTGTCTCAATCTATCCCACTACCTGCAGCATGTAGAAGTAAAGCACCTACAGAGTGGGTGTAACATTGTGTATCATTCTATTTAAATGTAAAGTGAAGTTAGAGGTGACAAAATTAACTAATGAGCAACTAACACACTCTGTATGGATGAAGTCGTCATTCATGTTCAAATGCACATTCTACATCCTCACCACGTCGATAACAAACACCAGCTTAAATAAAAGAGACATCGCAAGTGCCGTTGTGTCTGTTTTGAATCTCACATTATTTCACCTGCTATTTCGACTCCTTCACTCTTATTTCGATTAGCGGAAGAGTGAATGATTTATGTTGCCTGCTTCCCAGTCCCTAAACCCTGAATTGAATAATCTAAACACACAACTGTTGAGGGGTTAAACTTACACGTGTGTTTATGTTTATTTGTGTAGAATATCCTTTATACGCCAATGAGATGGTTTTCAAGCTCTCCTATCAATGTGTTTATCTGCTTTCTCCTTCAGCATTTACGCTTGATATCTCTTAATGTGTCATTTTACGCGTGTTTACTTTTATTAAGTGCATGAAGGTATTCTGTTTGCACACATTAATTCTAATGGTGGTTTAAATGAGGACTAATTTGCCCTTTTCAATGCCCTACTGCTGCTGTTGCCTCATGCAACGGTAGCAGCTGTTTCCTTAACCAGGTAAACAAAAAGCTGATGAGTTTGGGATTGGGACGTTCAAGGTGTTCCGTGTCGGCAGTGGCGCTCCCTGTCTGGGGCAATAAAGGGAATTGTCTCGGGCAGCACCTGGGGGGCACAGGTCCTGGCCACTGTATGCAGTCGTTTTTCCGCTCCACCTGTGGTGCGTTGTGCCGGGCCCATTATGCTCTGACATTACGGTGGAAGCTTCCTGCAGCCTGGCCCTTTCTTCTCTCGCCATTTACTATTTGACAGCATGCGGGAAATAATACACAATGTAATCATATGTTATATGAGTTTCAATTGCAAATTGGCCAGGGTTGCCACTGGCTGCAGAATTATGCCCCTAATTTATTCTATTAAAGAAAGTATGGTGAAGTCAAAGAAGGGATCCTTTTAAAACAAGAGACTCTGTGGGCGGCTTGGCTTCCCCTGCTGGGGTTCCTCAATGAATATCAAGGAAAAGGTTGCAACACTTTTTGGATTTCGTTTGGAGTCTCAAGGTTTCACCGCCACCGTCATTCTTTAATGTTGGAATGTTGTTATCCAGCGTGTATTTCATGAATTTCGCGAATTCCCCACAACCCCAAACCTGGCCGGGTGCCGGAATATCAATTTAAAAAAAGTTGTCTCTCTGCTACTGTAAGTGTAAGGCAGACGAGAAAATGTTTATTTTGGGTTGCCATAAACCTACCAGCATTTGTTAAGACAGTTGAATAAATTCTCAGTGTCGTGAAGCTTTAAATACCTACTGCCTCACATATGTGATTATTTTAATTAGTTGCCTGCCATTTAGAACGGTTGAAGGAAAGGAGAAATAACATGTTTTCATTTGCACATTCTATTCTGACACTTTAAAGAGCTCAGAGTGACCTTTATCTCAAGTTCATTTCGACGCAAAGAAAATTGTCAGTTTCAATGTTTTTTACAAGCCTTGGACACCGATTTAAAAATAAGGTCATTTGAGCTGTTACTTAATTTGCTTAAGTAAGCTCATTTTTCATGATTATCCCCATCCACACGTGGTGTTTGGTAATCACCTCTCTGTTTCCTTCCTCCGCTCATTGTCCATTTTCCCGTCCTCATTTATCTCCCTCAATAAATTTGTGGCTGATTAGGCGATCCTGCCGAGTAAATTAGTGGCACATTAATTTCAGCATTTGAGAACAAGAGCCTCCATCTGTCTGGGTCCAAGATGCCTGAGTGTAAGACTCCACGTGCACCTGTTTTGGTCCCATGTTTCCATGTTTTTGTCCTAAATTTTCACTTTTCTTTGTCCAATTTTCTCCCGATTTTGTCCCATTTTTATTATTATTATTATTATTATTATTATTTTACTTTTTTTTTACTGTTTTAGTCCTGTACCTACTCTTTTGGTCCGATGTTTTTTTCTGTTGCTGTCCTTTCTTTCTACTGTTTTACTCCAAATTAACATGTCCATTAAAATCAAGCACAGTTGTGGTCAGCAGTTTAATCACCGTTAATCCGTATTTATTCAATATTTAACTCATAATTCTATATTCAACTATAAACTGTAGTCAAACCAATACCAATTTAAGACGAAGTAATTAATTAAATTTGGTGTCTGTTATGGTTAAAGAACATAGCTTTTCTTGTATTTCTTTGGAAAATTGAATTCACTCCGAGCACACAAACAAATGGCATATTTCTTTGTGATTTCAAAAACTGGCCGGACTATGAATCACCTGTGATGAATAATTATTTCAAACTCAAACTAATGGCTTGACTAAGGTATGATAACAAAATGGAAAAAGCATTCCACCAATGTTTTATTCATCAACGTCGCAAGCCTCATGAAATGAGCCATAAAATAAGCGTTTATGAGCATAAGCTTTCAAATTACGCATGTTGATCCGCCCACACTGGGGAGTCCTGTACATGATAAGCAATGAAGTAGACACTTCATCACGGAAGCAAAACTCTAAGTAGAAGAGAATAAATACAATTCATCACGTTTTTTTTTACAAGCTGTGTGGATGACTTTAATGCTGTGTTGTTAAGTTCTGGGAAGTTCTGGGACACTTGTAAAATAAGTGTCCCTTTCATTTCAAACATATTTATCTCCTGTTATCTCCCGCTATAAATAATGACACTGGCTGTCATTGTTCTCCATTGGTCTTGTGACGCTGTTGCTGAAACCGCTCTAGCAATTAGCCCGAAGTGGGAATTCGTGGCCCCGCATACACTTTGTGGCAGGCTGAGCCTTTTTGGTGATATGTTCCTTTCGAGTCCGTACATACAAAAGGAAATTAACTTTTCAATTATTTTCTTGTTTGATGTTTTAGGATCGAGCTGTGAGTCAGCGGTACATAGTATATGTGTTTCCACCAGTACATCATAGATTTGTTCATTATATCAAAGTACATAATGAACACGTAAACCACAAATTGTCACTTAATGGATTCTCAAACTGAATTTAATCAAATTGAACTGAGTTGAGCTGAGATGAGTTTGATATTTCTATCCTAGTTCCATTCTGATCTGATAGAACACACAATTATCACAGTGAAAGACTTGGCACTCCACAGGGATCAGTTTGGGGCCCCCTATTATTTATCTTCTATATGCATACACTGGATGATATATTTCATAAATTTGACATTTGCTTTAACTTCTACATGGGTTCACCCTCTGTGTCTGATTGAGAGGCCTGTTGAGCCGCGAAAATAATTTCATTAAATCTTGAATTTTTGCAAAGATTTTGCTTTTCAATGCTGATTAAACTGACATGTTCACTACTCCACATTTTTTTGTTGTATTCTCTTCTTTGAAATGTTTCATTTTCTTTTGAAGTGCATTGAGACATTGTGATGAAGCTGTTCAGATACACGTGCGTCCTGAAATGGCTCATTCACAGTTAAACGGCCATTTATTTAGTAGGCCAAATTAGTATGTGAACATTTTTAGGATGTCCGAACCATGGTGTTCATAAATATTGTATTGTGAAAAGTACCAGGGTGACTACTACATCCAGTGAAATATGGCAGTATGCAAACAGTGCATGCTACGCTGGCGTGAATACCCCACGAAAGAGCATAGAGCAGTATTTCTGCAGTGACGTCATCAACCTGCGACGTGCCTAAAGGAAGCGGAGCGGTGATGTGGTGTGGCGTGTGAGAAAGTATGTCGAAGAAGCCGTTGGTCGTTTTACTCACATACTAAGCTACAGTATGCTGGACAATGGTACGCACATTGTAGTATGTACAGTACCAGGTGGTACAGCGTTTTCAGACGCAGGGCTTGAAAATGGACTTGACTCCCTTGAAAAGAGTCACACCTAGTGCTTCCCTATTGCTGAAATTGGCTCTAGTTGGATGTA
Organism: Zeus faber; assembly: GCF_960531495.2. Classification (NCBI taxonomy): domain Eukaryota; kingdom Metazoa; phylum Chordata; class Actinopteri; order Zeiformes; family Zeidae; genus Zeus; species Zeus faber. The sequence goes on from NC_137197.1 coordinate 13,197,377, forward strand.
TATTTCCTCCTGCAGCCCTAGTGGTTATGTTGCTACAGCTCCCTTTCTATAAACTGTCTTTTACATGCCATTTTCCACCATACACACACACACACACACACACACACACACACACACACACACACACACACACACACACACACACACACACACACACACACACACACACACACACACACACACACACACACACACAAACACACAAATGCCACTGTACCATGCAGCCCAGTCCTGCACCACATATTCCTGTGTGTGTGTCTAGGTGTGTCCTTAGTTTTACATAAAAGGCAAAAACACATATCAATGTGTGTTGGGTACGTGTGTGTGTGTGTGTGTGTGTGTGTGTGTGTGTGTGTGTGTGTGTGTGCGTGTGTGCGTGTGTGCGTGTGTGTGTGTGTCTGTGTGTGTGTGTGTGTGTGTTTGTCGTTACAACAGCCGGAATGCAGGAGGCGAGAGCGGGGAAAGCCGGAGAGATGGAGACACTCATTTTTTCTACGCGACGTGGAGGTCATCGTTTCCATTTGGAATTCGCTGAGGCCTTTTCTTTGTCGGAACAAACACACACACACACACACACACACACACACACACACACACACACACAAACACACTCATAACAATGAGAATAAATGCCAAGGTTACATTTTTCTCCAACTAGACGTTTCCATGACCCCAGTCTTTCTGTATTGGGTTTAAAAGTGATGGGTGATAGTGTGTCCAACCATATGAAAGCAATCTTTGTACTTTCACTGTGGCATTAGAGATCTGTGTGTATTTGACCAGAGAAACAATGTGTTAATTGTCTTATTATTACGTAAAACGTGTCTCCTGGTTATGTGTAGGCATGTTCCATTGAAAATATTCCCTGATGGGCCAGTAGAGTACCTGCCATTCCTACCTGCAACACAGGCCTGTCTCGACGGCCTCCACACCACCTGTACTGTAGCGCTGGTGGTAATAAGCCATGATGTTAACACCCTGCCTCTGCTGTCTGCTGCTGATACAGCTTATTAGCTGCTGCATTTGAAATAACTCAGTGTGCGCTGATAGGCCTGTTAGCCATTATTTAAGCCCAACAGCCCGCAATAAGCTGTGTTCAACTTAATTGCCTACAAAGCCCCTCTTGGCACAGAGAGAGAGGGGGAACGTTCACTCATTGCACTTTTGATATCACACGTCTTTTTGTGTCCTACGCTGCTGTTTGGACAGGGAGGGAATGAGCGCCGCCGGCACAGGCTGGTTTTGCAAACCTTACATTTATTGCAGACATGAATGAATAACATGTTTAACTATCAAATGATATTAAATTGTGTTCTGACTAAGGGGACATTTACAGTGGACTACATCAAAACGAAATAGCACATTTATCAGCCTGGTTAAACTCTTACATTGGATTAAAAATAACACATTTGGAACCTCAACCGACCCACATGTTAAACTGTTTGGTGTTGGTCCTGTGACAACATCTTGGACTTGGACTTGTGCTTTCTGGACTCAAGGTAGATTTTCACTGTCTTGGAAGTGTTTAATTAGCTGGACAATCATGATAACTGATCTTTTTAATTTCATCTGTTTTTATTAAGGCCATTACAAGATTGATAACATGATTGATTTTCTGTCTCGGCTTTTTATGATGCATAATTCTTTCCCAAAACACAGGGGCTATGCGTGGTCCAGTGATAAGATTGTTTTGTGTGAGTGTGTGTGTGTGTGTGTGTGTGTGTGTGTGTGTGTGTGTGTGTGTGTGTGTGTGTGTGTGTGCCTGTGTGTGAGTATTCGTCTAGTGTGTGTTTATGTGAGCATGAGTTCACTAACCAGTAAAATTGAAACAGCAGTAAAACAATCAATTTGTTCCTGTAGCATCTCTTGAGTCAGGGGAGCAGAAGAGGAGTGTGAGAGTGGGTGTGGAAGAAGGAGGAAAGCATCTAGAAAGAAGTAACTTGAGAGACTCATTCAGACTTATTGTTGTGGATTTGGAACCATTAACACATTTTTTATTTTTATTTTTATTTTTTTTTTAAGAAGAACAATCTTTAATCGTCACACAGCACACCACACTACAACACATGCACGCACACACACACACACATGCTTTGGATGGTGGCCGGCGAAATGAGGCCTCTGCGTTTAACCCATCCTGGCTTGTCCTTCCTCCGGGGGCACAGCCAGAGCAGTGGGCAGCATTTGTGGACGCGCCCGGGGACCTGGTGATGAGTGTCCATCGCTGGTCAGACGATGATGTGTGCATGTTTTTTGGGTGGGGTCCTTACTGACGTTAGGTGAAGGAAACCCCATGTGAGCACAGGGAGAACATGCAAACTCCACACAGAAAAGCCGCTATTTGGGAGATAACCCGCCGGAGCACGGTGCCAACAGCACCCCAGGCGGGAATCAAATGTATTTATAATAATAATAATACATATCCTTATTATTTATTTATTTATTTATTTTGTTATTTTACATCCATCTTTACCTTTGGAGTTGACATGAAACCGCCACAGAATTCCGATAAATGGGTGAATAGGTTGAGGTTGAGGTTGATGAGGTTTATAATAGCTGTCGTACATATTTGTCCTCGCATCTTGGTATCTCATCTTCATTTGTTGGTGGCAAACAGTGAGGTTCAACTGAAGCCATTTTCTGTGGAAAACTGCGCTTCTATGATCCAAATAGAATTATGAAAAATAGAATCCTTACTTAGTCGGCAAACTCTCTGAGTAAAATCAAACACTGATGCTGTCTGCAGCATTTATGCTGTCTGTAGGTTTGAATGTGTGTGTGTGTGTGTGTGTGTGTGTGTGTGTGTGTGTGTACTTTTTGCGCTCACAGATATGTGCTGTTGTTGTTGTTGTGTTGGTCTGTGTGCCCGGGCCTCCTCCCCTGTCACGCATTTTGAGTGTTTGCCCCGCAGCCATTCCACTGAACAGCTGCTCGCTCCTCAAAGGCTCGCCCTCCTCGGGCTGCCGCTCCTCTCAAGACCCATGTCACGGTCCCTGTTTTGTCCTCCTCAATCCCCTTCCTCTCCCTCTCTCTCTCTCTCTCTCTCTCTCTCTCTCTCTCTCTCGCTCTCTCTCTCTCTCTCTCTCTCTCTCTCTCTCTCTCTCCCTCTCTCTCTCTCCCTCACTCTCCCTCTCTCTCTCACTCTCTTTCTCTCTCTCTCGCTCTCTCTCTCTGTCCTTTTTTTTCTGTTCCCTGTTCATCCATCACTCTGTCTGTCCTGGGATGACATGCTTAAAAATAAAATAATAAAAAAATAATGTGAAAAAAATACACAAATAATAATATTAGTAATGAATATAGCTGCAGGCAGCAATACACGGGCTTCAGGTTAGTGGCGTTAGATACGAATGACAGTTTTTCGAGTTCCCGTAAAACACACTGTCACTTTGTACAAATTGCAAATTTTCAAGTCCCCATGGAACGTACCATCAGTTCGTGCTGTCGCTCATCTTTACATCAGCCTTACTACTAAAACGAGTAACAGTTTCCAGGTTTCCATTGAACGCAGCATCGGCTCCGGCTGTCTGTCGTCTCGAACCAGCGTGAATCCTGCGCAAAGCAACCACTTCACACCAATGGAGTCTGCACCACACACCTCACCAGCTGCGAACCCTCAGGGACGCAACCTGCACATATATAATATAATATTGCCAAGCCAACGTTCTGCGACTTCCGGTAAATTTGCAATGTTTTTTTCCACTAATACCTGCTCCAAATGTCAATCGATGTGTATCAAACTTCAACCACAATATGTCTGAAACCCAGGTTCCAATGAGACCTCAACAGTAGGTTCGGCAGTTGCACCAGACACTATAATAAATAATAATACAACAATAATAATAAAACTCGAAGGCTGAAACCCTAATAATAATAATAATAATAATAGTAATATTAATAATAAAAATTATAATAATAATACAAATATATACTACCACTATGTTACTAAGCAGCTATAGTAGTGGTCGTTCGATCAATTAAAAAAAAAAAAATCTTGAAATTGTAAAATATTTTACTGAGGCGTTCTCGTCTTGAAATACGGAAATTAAAACTCACCTTTAAGATGAGAAAACCTGAGAAAAGTTTGACAAATTCAAGTCTTTTCTTTTTAAAATGATGATCCAATTCCTAGCCTGGCACCGCCCAGCACAATTTGCAGAGCAAATGAATCATGAGCTCGCAGATTGGTCTTGTTCCCAGGCTACTCAGTTCCACCAATCCAATCCAATTTTGGAACACTAGCAGCCTTCCTAAACACTGCTTCCCAACTGTGTAGTGAATGAAATTACAAATGTGTTCAAATTGAATATAATGCGTTGAAAATAATGATGTGTGATAGTCATGTGAAAAAGTGATGTGTAATGATCACACATTTTGTTATTACAGTGTTATTACACATCTGGCTCCCACCTTCTTAGTAGCAGGATCGTAGCCTCATATTGCCAGAAGATGGAGTGAAAACAGAGGAAAGTTTGGAACCGTGCAACGAAACCGCGCCCTCTTTCCCGTGCAGACCCCGCGCCCTTTTCTTCATCATCTCGCTCTCGATCTCAACTTTATTTTTATTCACTCCCCCGCCCCCCCCCACCCCTCCCATCCCCTGCACCACTTTTCAATTAACGCAGGAATGGATTTTTAGAAAAAGGGACAATGAAGCGTCTTTTCTCTTTTCTCTTCATTTTACGTTTCTATTGGATGCGATGGCTATTCAGCGGTGAGGCGCGTATAGAAGTGACTCGTTCCATTCCATATGCGATACCAGAACACAAACTCTCTCTCTCTCTCTCTCTCTCTCTCTTCTTTATGTCCTTCATTACTGCAGCTCTGTGTCTAAGTATCTCTCTCTCCTCATCTCTCTCCCATGTCTTTCACCTGTCTCTCTCTCTCTCTCGCCCTCTCTCTTCTCTCTCCCTCTCTCTCTGTATCTGAGAAACTGTCTCCTTATCTGCGGCCCCCCACCCTCGCAGGCTCTTTAGATTTTTAATGAGCCTATATTTAGCCATGCTGGATAAGAGGAATGTTTCTAAAGCTCTTTACCCTGAACAGCATTTCTCTTGTCACCTGTGACATTTCCCTCCATCCTCCTCCTCTCAGTCTCAGTCTACATCCTTCCTTCCTGGATCACCTCGTGCTTTTCCATCCATCTGTCTTTCTCAGAGATTCATTATGACATTAAGGTGTATTAGATGCATTAGCAGGGAGAATGAGTGCCAAATAGGCTTGTATCCCAAAAAATAACCTGTTTTTTCCATTAAGAACCTCTCTATACCATTACCTAGCCCTCACACATTTACAGTGGCCCTCTGCATGTGTGTGTGCGTGCATGTGTGTGTGTGTGAGTGTGTGCGTGTGTGTGTTTGTGTGTGTGTGTGTGTGTGTGTGTGTGTGTGACTGTGTGTGTCTGTGTGTGTGTGTGTGTGTGTCTGTGTGTGTGTGTGTGTGTGTGTGTGTGTGTCCGATGCACCTGCGTAAAGTGCCAAGAAGCATATTTTCAGATCTGAGAATCTCTAAAATGTCACCCACGCAGTATGGCAGGGAGGCTGGAGGCAGCCCGAGCACTAAGCCCCTGTGACAGCAGCCGCCTGCCCTTGAAGAGTCCTTGAGCAAGGCACTGCATCCTTAACATGCTCCATAAGTGCTGTTTCCAAACTGGACACGAGGCACGTTATTGGCATTGTTTTGTTTTTAACCATCAGAATTGAATCATTGTGCATCCCAGAAGGCAACACTCTATAAGACCAGGAAGAAGGAAATAATAAAAACAAAATAAATGTTCCAGCTAAATGCAAGTGTGTGTGTGTGTGTGTGTGTGTGTGTGTGTGTGTGTGTGTGTGTGTGTGTGTGTGTGTGTGTGTGTGTGTGTGCGTGTGTGTGTGTATTTCGCATGTTCCTTGTGACTGCTCTTTCCCATGCCCTGAGGAATTTCCTGGAGTTCCCGGGTTTCCTGATCACCTTTAAGGCTGCTGCTTTATCATTCTCCATCACACAGCCACATGAATATGCACACACACATACACACACACACACACACACACACACACACACACACACACTCACACACATACAAACCTACAGACAGCATAAATGCAATCAAAATCAAAATCCATTTTAGCAAAAGAGCAATTTTTGGCTTTTGGAGTTCAATCACATGAACAAAAAATCTAATTGGAATATTTTTGTTGTAATTGGATTCAGAAATTCCCTTTCCTTACCAGCTGTCAAGTCATCAGTATTCAACAGGCGTCCCCAGTGTGTGTGTGTTTGTGTGTGTGTGTGTGTGTGTGTGTGTGTGTGTGTGTGTGTGTGTGTGTGTGCGTGCGTGCGTGCATGCGTGTTCGTGTGCACCCGCATGCTTTGCAGCGGTCGTGGGCAGGAGGTCACTAATCTGTCCTTCACGGCCACTGACCACCACTGAACCAACAACAAGGAAACAGGATGATTAAATGAACGAAAGAGGGGTGAGGGAAAAACACAGCGGGAAGAAGGGAGGAAGGAGAGAAAAGGAAAAAAAAAAAAAGATAGAACCGAGGGAATGTGGGAAGGGAAAAAGTAAAGACAAGTTGAGTTGAGAAGAAAACCCGAAAAGTAGCATCCCAATTGAAAGGCCTTTAAATGTAACAGAAAACAGAAAGAAACTATGCAACATTAAATGATCTACACTGTGGCCAAACTTGATTCACATGTTTTTTGTCAATCTGTTTCCATTATGTTTCACTGCCGTGGTCCCCTCCATATTAAATAATAAAAATGAAAATGAAGCAATGTAGAACCAATGCTCTTTTACCCGTAGAGGTCTAAAGTGTGTGTGTCTGTGTGTGTGTGCGTGTGTGTAAGTTGGTGCATGCGTGCATGTGTGCGTGTGTGTGTGTGTGTGTGTGTGTGTGTCCTGTATCTCCAGTGACACCCACCTCAAGCTCACACCGATTTATGTACATGTCAATACATGTTCAATATTTGTCGCAATAAATCTCATGGCGATTAAGGGTGTGTTGAGTGTCATCTGTCGTTTAGTGAGTCACTCGCATATTTGTGCGGAAGACTCTGTTCCGCTTTGCGAAGATACGTGTTTGATTGTTAATAAATCCCAGTTAATCGTAAATTACTGTAGAAGCGCGTGCCCACAACTTTGGGATTTGCATATATTGAGGCTAAATGTGTCACGCTGCTAATGACATTTGTTCGGAAATGAGAAACAACAAGAAGCAGAGATGGAGGTAAAAAAAAAACAAATAGCAAGTCTGGAAGAGAAAACAAATATTCCAGGCAGAGAAGTTTGTATTGAATGGAGCGGAGTAAGAAATGTCACATTTAGCGTGAACAGTGGTCTAAAGGAGACAATGTGGAAGTAGATAGCGGGATAGGGACACACACACACGTTCTGGATGTGGAGTACACCTCCTCCCGGCTGGGAGAAGGCCGGAACCTGCTGCACGTTCATTCATCACGGTTGATGATTCCCTCACGTGAGCGGGACCCGTTTTCCTCCGACACTCATCCCCCTTTCCAAGTTTGTGTCCGCGCCGCCGGCCTCTCAGAGGACGCCAACGGAGCGTTTGGCTGTGGGAGGGGATCAGCCCACTCCACAGCCGAAGAAAGTCCCTGGTCGGGCCTTGGGAACCGCACAAATTGACTCCCATTAAACTCCTACTCATCTAAATATATATTTAACTAAAAGTTGCATACTTCTATATTTTCACATCTTCTCCGACTGGGAGTGATCGCAAGATGAAGAAGGAGAACCAAGTGAGTAAATGACTGAGAAGCCCAAGATGGAGACATGGGATCGTTGCGCCGCGCAAGCGATGGAATTGTGCGAGCGATGTAATATGAGGTGACGGCGGACATATGCCGGCTTTCTAACAACACCCGCCGAGCCCACTCCCAAGAAAAAGGAGAGGGCCAGGAAAAAAAAGTGACCTAATTGTGTGGAGAAGATGTGAGAGAGCGAGAGGAGGGTGAGAATATGGAAACCATGAGGGTTATGGTGAAATGTCCTTTCTCTTTTAAATGTCTGGCCATGGTTCCAAACAGCTGCGTTTTTTCATGTATAGATATCTTATGGTAAAAAATACTAAAAACAAAGTTAGCCAGTTTAAACAACGTTGTAAATCGTCTCGACGAGGCACTGAAAAGAAGGTAACTTTATAGTATATTGTTAAATGAATGTCTGAAGGCTTTAGGATGAGAAAACATTTCATTTCATTTGCTTAAATGACATGGTAAGTCCTTCAGCTGATTGTATGGAACTGTGCTGATTGGGCATCAACTAAATATGACTCAGCATTGCAGCTGCATTTGTAAGTATGCAGAGAGAGACCATTTCTGATAATTTCTGCTAGTATCAAAAATAGATTTTCACTGCTCTAAAAATGATAAAATGAAAACGGCTTTTATTGACTTTTTTGCACATAGGAAGAAAAAATACAACTGCTTTTGAGAGATTGAGGTTGGACTAAATACAGCAGGGGGAGAGTGGGGTAAGATAAGCCAATTTTTTTATTTATGTTGTCCTCTAGACAAGCAAAAATGAGACAGAAGTACAAATACCCTTGTTTCAGAATCTGTCCTATCAATTGAAATTATAAGGCATCTACGACAAAGGGCCCTGAAAATATAACTTCCAAAAAAAAAAGTGTTCCCTGTGGCTAAACTTGCCCCAGGCTAGGAGTAAGTTGATCTGAGTAAGTGGGTAAGTTGAGCAATCTGGGGGTAAATTGTAAATTGACCATCTGAGGTTTAAATCTGGGCATAATAAAATAAATACATAAATTACTAGTTAAAAAAAAAGTTATTTAATAATACATTTTCCGTTTCTAAATTGTGTTATTTATTTTCTTAAAGCCGACTTAAACAACATAAAACCAACCAAATAAAGTTTAAAATTCAGAACCTTTCAGTGCTTCGCCACTAATGAAACAATTTGAAACATTTCTATGAAAGGAGGGTACTAAATCAATGCCCTCTGGGAAATGTGGGCCTCATGGTTATCAAGGATTAGCAGCATGGGATGGTCGGAGGAGAAGTAAGTAGGCTGAAGCAGATGTTCAAGGAACACAGTCTTCATTGACACAGAAAAGTCTGGTGGAGGTACCAACTGATCCTGGAGGTGCTCCTGTAATCAAATGATCTTTGTATCCAACCCTTGGGAAGATAAAACATGGGAGGGACAGCCTTCCCAGTTACATTGACTGCCCAGACCACAGTCACAAGCATTCCTCTTTCAGCCGACGTGATGGAACCCACTTTCCTTTTTCTGCCACCACCTGCTTTGGTGTCTGCACTGTTGTGACACCTGTCAAACATTATCAATCATGTTTGGAGGGAATTTATGCCTGTAAACCAAAGACAAGACAGAGCCATGATGAGAATTACAATATTAAACCTTACCAGTAATGCAAAAAAAAGAATTTGCAACTAAACATCCCTGATTAGATATCCTGGTAGATGTAGCTGATCTCTAAACACATCTGCCAGTATGTTGTAAATAAACTTATTGTTAAAAATTCGAGTGGGACCCAAAGGCAGGACACAGACTCAGAGACGTAGAAAGAAGGGAAAAAGTTTATTAATGGACGAGGGTATGGTGGTGAGGGGGAGTCTGGGGAGCAGGATCCAGTTGCAGCAGGAGAGAGGAGTGGAATGGAGGTGTGTAGCCGGTGGGTAGTCTGGAAGGGGCGGCAGAAAGTCAGGCAAGGGGAAAGCCCCCTAGGGCATGGAGACACAGGGTAGCGAGTAACAAACAGGATCCAACGCAACTTGGATCTAAGTTGGTTAACATGTAATACCATGGAAACTGCAATATGGCGAAGAGCAAGTGAAGAGCCGGGGTTTAAATGCTGTCGAGGAGATGAGGCGCCGATTGCCTGCAGGTGTGCTGACAGAGCAGGGAGCCAGGGGAGTGGAGACAGGAAGCCACGCCCACATACACACACAGACTTACAGGGAAAGACAGGAGACACAAGGAAAGGGGGACAAATAGAAACACAAGGGAAACCAACAGTAAAATATTAATTCTGTCAGCTGTCCATCACTTTAGTCAGATTGTCAAAGAACTCCCCGACTGTAGTTTAATTGAAGGATGTAGCTTTTCCCAAAGATGTCGCTTCAGGCATATAGCAGGAGAGTTGGTGGCTTGCCATAACATTCTTGAACTAATCTCAACCCATGTTAACCTTTTCTGACTTATTAAACCATGTAATTTCCTGGACACCCTACCTGCTAAACCCTTCTCTTTCCAGTTGTTGGGGCAAGGAATGTTGTTTCTTTCTGCCAATTCTAATGCCAGCTCAAAGCATTTCTTTGGAGTAAGGCCATGGAACTGGTTTGCCAGCATTTTGATGTGGTCTCCAAGGTCTTTACCTCCTCTGTGAAGACCCTTTTTGCTCCTATTCCACTGTACCCTTCTATTTTTTAATTACTTTACCTCCTTTTTTATGTACCTCCACAATGTTGACCTGTCAATATTTCTGTTTTGTTTTTTTTACACTAATCTGATGGATTTTCCACCCTTGACATCAAGGGCTGCTCTCTCCATCTCTTTAAGGGGTGTTGAGCCCCAGTTGGTTCGTCACTTGTAGGTTCTCGGCATGATAGATTTTCTACAATGTTAAACATATGATAATCCAAACCAATTACCACGTTAAAATACAATTTTATGCTTCAGAGACTAAACTTAACTTCAATGCCTCATGGCAGGGTAAGTTGAACCACTGGCTGAATTTATCTCACAGCATTTGGCTCACTTTGGCCCATAGTCACCTTAAAAATAACTGCCTAGTTTAGCAATTCAGGCTAATCTTTTGCTAAATGATTCACATGCTTGTATACGTTTGCAAATCACCACCATGTACTATACACATTTGTAGACCTGTCATCATACCAGACATGCAGAACATTTACTTTGACAATATTTGTCATGTTACGTACAACAATCCCTTATGGAGGACTCTGATGCTGTGGAATGGGGCTAACGTTGCTAACATAGGGCTAAAACCAGCCAGCTGCATCATTTTCTGCATTCAAACCGTAGTTCACTTTGCACATTATATGTATGCAGTATTACTGGTACTCGCTCTAGGACTTCACTGTGGTCTTTGCACCGAGCTCAAAATAGTTTCCACCTGTTGGCATACAGTGAACAGGTAGAGTGGCCCGAGAGCTAAGTATGTTCTGAACAACTGCCTGATCACATAATGTAAGTAGTGGGTCTGGGTCCTGAGAGGCCAGACCCAAAGCTGTGGGTGACTCAGAATCAGATGCCATATTTCACCTTCCAGCTGTGAGAAGAGATCCTTCCTTCTCGGAAGTTGCTATGGCTTCCCATTGAGGAGTCTGAGCAGCACAGGAAACCATAATCTTCTCGGCCAGCTTGGAGCCACCAGCAGGAGTCTTTGGTTGCTCTGCCGAACCTAGTCTCGGGTTGCCAGAATTAGGGGAGTTGGAGGAAACGCATATAGAAGCCTGTCTGACCATGCATGCATGGAGTCGGCTGGATGTGTCTGTCAGAGAACACCAAAAGGTCAGTGTGTCGTCCTCTCGGAGGCAAACACGTCCAGCTCTGCTCTGCAGAATCTGTGCCAGATCTTTTCTACCACCTGTGGGAGGAGTCTCCCTCCCTGGGGGAGGCTTCGAGTGGAACAGAAAGTCTGCCACGTAATTGCCAGGCAAATGCATGGCTCTGAGGCTCAGAAGATGGGGTAAAGCCCAGGTGCGAAGCTGCTACACAACCTGAAAAGCTCCTGCTGACCGGGAACCCCCCTGGTGGTTGATCTGCTCGACCGTGGAGGTTCGTACAAGACATGCAAAATGATTTAGAACCACGTAACCTGCCCTGAGGTCCAGTATGTTTATGTGATCCCTTCCCTGCTGCCTGTTACACAGTCCCCTGACAGAGCTGTGTTGCCAAACTGCTCCCCACCCCAAAAGGAAACATCCATTGTCACCAGCTCCAGGCAGGATGGAACGATCAACCAATCATCCAGATATGGCATGATTGACACTGCCCCAAACATTATTGATGAAAAAGGGGCTGCCATACCATCTGGTGAAAACTAGCAGAGACAGCGGCAGTCTGAACAGAAGGACCCTATACTGATAGGCTTTGCTCTTGAAGGCAAATCACAGGAACTCTTCTGTGATGCATGGCAATTTGTACAGGAAACTACGCATCTTCTAGGTCTATGGATGTGAACCAGTTCCCTTGTGAAACCCTCTGTAGCATCACGGAGGAGAGGGAGGAGCACAGTTTTGTGGCTCCTGAAAAGCTAAGCCTACTCATGGTGTGACCTGGTCCTGTTACCTCACCCATGAATATTGAGGCCATACTTGCCCACCTGGGCGTGCAGGTGCATAGGAGTGCTTAGAGCTGCATACAGAAGGACTACCTTGCCTGGCCTCTGGTGTCGAGCTTGACCCACTTGCACACTGTGTACGGCCTGCTCTGCAGCTGGTCTGTATACCTGGCCTGGCACCACAGGGATGGAGCGAAAGACATGCTGCATAGCCTCTGACAAAGGGGGACTCTTGCCGACGTGCATATGTCACTGTTGACATTAGTCTGCCAAGCTCCCGGATTGCCAAGCTCTCTATGGACTGCGATGTCATAAGTCCTTATAAGGACATCATCTTTCAACATTGGGGCCCTGGGACAACGGGCTTCTGCCCGAGGGGCTAACTCAGGAGAGACTATGAGGTAGGCAATATTTGGGTTGATGGGCAGTACTACCGGAGAGATTTTGGGTCTGCCCAACATCTCTGAAGCTCTTTAATAAACGGCTTTGAGGAGGGCACACTGAGGACTGTAGGCTGCTGGTTCTGCCTAAAGGATGTGCTGGAGCATTCTGTAGAGGAATCCTTAGCCATGGCCATGTTGACAGCAGACGTAATAGTGGCTCGCTCCAGTTTTGACTCCCTATATTTTGCTTCCACGGACGTTATATGTGACTCAAAAAAAGCTGTCTAGTGCTCCTCCTGATCATAAAACTGGCTACAAGAGGCTGCTGTAGACAGCACCTCCTCATCCTGGTAGGTGGAGCTCCCAGCTGCCCTGTCCTCTGCTGGAACTAATGTGTTAGGCGGCTTGAGGTTCAATAGGAGGGCTTTAATTTGAGAGAACTCAGAAGCCAGAGCATCGTCCTTTGCTGCCATTGCACCTTCCTTAGGTCTCTTCAGGGACCCCCGATCGTCCAAGGTGGTTGCTGTCGGCCCACTGTGGTGTCTGCGTTACCTGCTTCTGGTAGTGCTGTGCCACAGAGACCACTGGGCCCTCCACGCCAGCTAACCTCGCTACTCTAACCGAAAGCAGTAGTATAGCGCAGTTCATGAAAGCAGTGTCTAATAACGCAGCTCTCAGGTGGTCTACCATGAGACACGCAGGGCACTCATCATGACCATCTTCTACTTGAACAGCATCCATGCATGTGTTACAATTATGGGAGTCCATTACATCCCAACCGGTTACCAGATGCTACCCCACATAAATACATAAATGCTTACTTGCTAACTGTGGGAGTCTCTGCCCACAGGTAGGGTTTTAGTGAGGGAGACGGAGTCTTTCTTGCCGTGGCAAACATTAAGAAAGCGCTCTGCCTTGAGTCCGACCAATCAGTGCCACGCGGGTGCTGATTCCGACGATTCGAGGCAGCTTGGCGGCTGCGGGAAAGGGAACCGTGCTGTCGTCTGTAGCCGGTGCTTGACCACGCCCCTTGGTCTACCACACTAACCAATACTCAGCGAAAGCACAGAATAATTGGCCGTAACACCCGCTGAGACTGCCGCTGGTCAACAGTGAAAACACTGACCCAACAACAATCATCGCTTACCTGCATACTCACAGCAAAATCACCACCACATTAGGGAACTCTGATTAGTCAGGCTAACCACAACAGTATGCCAAGTACTACCATTGGCAGTACCACAAAGTAAACAAAGTAAACAAAGTTTCAGTGACTGAAACAATTTAACAACTTAATGTCAGAGAGTAGAGACCGAAAACAATGCTATTTACTGTATCTCCAGAATTAAGGAGTCAGTAACACTGTTGCTCTACTTACCGCTAGCTGTAGACGCGTTGTGGATACGGTCAGCCAGGTAAATTAAGACTTTACTTGACAGTCCATGATGTGATTGTGGATAAGCTTACCACAGCCTCTAGGGGATGAAAACCCATAGTTCCAACCAAACTTACGGGGCTACCCGCAGATAAACTCACCCATAAGAATCAAACATCTTTTGTTTATATTTTCCAAATATGCTTCTTTCAAGCATATCGTGATAAGATGCAAAGGGGTGTCCTCCGCAATGACACAGGCTTATATAGATGTGCTGGCCCTGCATCACCTGACACAACAGGTGACTTTGTTGGTATGCATACTCGATTGGTAGACTGTTTAGATGCGAGATGGAGAAGATCCAGTGACTTAAGGCACCATCTCTGACGGTCAGTTGGAATGAAATAGAACCACTCAACAGCTTAATATCCATTCCAGAACCCGCCATAGAGCCCTTTAACATGCATCCTTGTTTGTTTGAGAGGGTTAATGCAAAAGTTTGATGCAAAAGCAAATGCTTGTCTTGTAGGGCAGAACTATGATAACGTATGGATCAGAGCTCCCCAGTACATAAACATGCTGCACATCACAAGTAACTAGGCTTTAAGGGGCAGGGGTGAAAAGGATGTTCCTAGAGAATAAACAAGTGAACACACTTGCATGGAAGTGAAAGCTCACATGTAAAGACGCTTAATTGCATTTGCTGCATTTGCTGCATTGTGTGTGTGTCGTTTCCATTTTGCTTCCAAAACAGATCCACTCCTATATCTTTCTGGAATGCCCATCTTTTCATCTGTGTACATGGATTCTCATTATGTCTTTTTGTGTGTGTGTGTGTGTGTGTGTGTGTGTGTGTGTGTGTGTGTGTGTGTGTGTGTGTGTGTGTGTGTGTGTGTGTGTGTGTGTGTGTGTGTGTATGACTGTGTACTGTATTTGTGTGTATGCCTCTAGCAGTAGAAATGCCTGTGCATGAATGAACAAATGGGACTGTGAGCATGTGTGTGTGTGTGTGTGTGTGTGTGTGTGTGTGTGTGTGTGTGTGTGTGTGTGTGTGTGTGTGTGTGTGTGTGTGTGGTTCGTATTTACACAGCTTCATGAGTGCCGTGCGATACAGCCCTTGGGGGTTTAGATCACTCTGAGAGAGACAGAGAATGATGGAATGAGAGAGTGACATAAGGAGAGATAAAGATAAGTGTGGCAACAGAAAGAGCATGTGAGGAGGAGCGACAGATACTGTATGAGCAAACACACACACACACACACACACACACACACACACACACACACACACACACACACACACACACACTGACTGGAGTCATGGAGTATCATTGTTTGTTCAGATTTCTCAATCACACCAATTTTATTCATAGAGTTTATAAAAAGTGCTTGAATAACGGCAATAATAAGAGAAAATATAACATATACAGGTACTTAAAAATCTAAAAACACATGCATTCTTTGGAGACCTAAACATACATACTGTATACAGTATATGAATTAGAACACATACACAGTGCTTACAGATAAGAAATGGGTAAGAGAGGTAATACAACATGAGTAGGTTAGTTATCACATACGCAAGCAGTATTTAGAGTATATTTTTACAAATTAATATTGTATTAACACTCATAAAGGCTTTATGTTTATAATGTAAAAGAAAAAAAAAGTTAAATACCAGTCAGAAATATACACATTGTTGTGCCTAAAGAAATGCTAGAATGAAATTACAAAGCTTCTTTCCGATTCAATTTTTGGTCATAGATGACATTGGTGATTTTTGACATTATTCTATCAATGCTTTCATCATGAATAAATGTATTCACTATATTCTTTGCTCATTTTAAAGAAAATAAAAATCATAACTATTCTACTTTATTTTTTGTAATGGTTGTTATTGGTACTAATTGTCATTAAAATAAAATAAATTTAAATTAAAATACATACATCATTAAGACATCTTAAGAGCAAAAAACTGAATGAACATTGTCAATGTAGCAGGAGATGAGAATGAATGCCTGAATAGTGCAAATATGGGAGCAGAGACAATATTTGTACTAAACTTAAACATGGGGAGGACACACACTCACAAAATAAAAGAGATGATGAGGGATGAAGTGGAGGAAGTTGAAGTAAAAGTTGAAGTACCATCCTCTCTCTCTTCTCTGTCTCTTCCTTATTCTCCATCTGTATTTTCCTCCTATCTCTTGGTGCCGCCAAATGGTGAGAGATGTGTTCCCTGTGTAGCCCTTGTAGCATTGGAATTTTAATGAGCAGATGTTGGTCGAGGGGATTGTCACTGCCCTCAGATGAGGCAGGGAGACTGACTGGATGTGGTTGACATGCCACTGTTAGCGCACATCAGTTAGAGCACACCCCGTGAGTTCCAAAAAGAACCATCCATTCATTTAAATCATTACGGGCAGAACCAATTACATATTGACTCCGTTGGTTGTTGTTGTTGTTAGGAGGAGCACACATGGATGCAGTATGGTCACTTTTCAAATAACAGTTTTTGACTGGTATACATGGCAGCCTTCAACATACAGAGTAGAGTCACCAACATTTTGAGAAGCATGAGAAGCATAGACTGACAATGGAGATGATAAAATACCTGGAATAGTGAAAGCTAGAGGAGATAAGAGAGACGGAAAGGCAGTATGTGCAGTACGGTATGTGTGTCTGTGGGTGTTTACGTTCTTCCAGTGCTCCAATGTCTGTAAAAGAGAATGGCCCAAGGCCGCTTCTGTGCAGTCCTCTTCGAATGGAGAAATGTGAAAGCTCACTGACATTTCTTCCATGTTAACTGATAACGGTATGGCTCTGTATAGACAGAAACACACGGCACTCCAACAACAGAGGTGTAAGAAAGGGCTGCAGATATTCCTCTATGATCCCATTCGAATTTGTAAGCTTTATCATTTTAAGAATTCAAATATGTTAGAATTTTTAATGTTCAAATTTTGTACTGGGGCGGGGGTTTTGCACGGTTCTGCAGCGCCGCAGCTAAGATCAGAGCGATCTTTTCTCCAAACCAAGCAAATTAAACTCTAGATGCGCTCGTGGTTCTCTGGCGACTTTGCCCACTGTTACAGGGAATATTTCTCTCTAATGTGTGTTCACTGTGCAACAAACTGGATGAACTTATATTGAACTTTATAGTTCATCACATGTGGATTGATTCGCTAACGTTAGCCAAAACATTTGTAATCAATTAATTATTTATCAGAAAAAATAAATAAAATACACAATCTTATGGCAATTTTAGCATTCAAATTGTGTTATTTTAATACTCAAATTCAAATTGAACTTGAAATTCTGCTCCTGCAGCCCCAGTGTAGGGGAGTACTTTGATATGTGGGTTCTAAAAGCAAAATGTAACAACAATCAGTTTTAAAGAGGCCAAATCGTTGTCAACCTAAATGTAGGTAAATTGATCACAACAGCAAGGGGACCAGTCTCAAAAATCATGTCATATTATGCCAAATGTGGATCAACTGCATCTCAGTGGTCGCAGTCTCAACAAATATATCCGTTGTGAGCTTCAAAAATGTGAAATTTATGACTGGGCCATTGGGGCCATTCAGGTACGACTATAAACAAGGTCAACGCACAAAGACACATAACCTAATGTAACTCTCACAAATATAATAGATACAATACACAATAAATAGAAAAAGTAATGTGCTCTTATGAATCTTTCTCCTTATTTTCTGTCTGGACACATTTACGTTTGAAAAAAGTGAGCCAAAGAAAGGGATGCCTTTAACCCACAATGTATTTTTCCAACTATTAAACATGGTGGATGTTCCACGATTGTATAGGAAGCCATCTCGTGGGACTTATTGGGTCCAATACTTCCACTGCATGGTCATTAACTGCAAAGGACAATGAGGCCATTTTACAAGGTCTATGTACCCTCATGCTCCCATGTTCCTGTATGATGCTGCCATAGACCCGGCTAAACAGAATTAATAGTGGTTTCATGAACACCGGGATGCAGTCAAACCCCTACCATGACCTCCACAATCACCTGAGCTCAAAACCATTAAATTTTTATGGTAAGTCCTTGAATGAGGCAGATTTCAACCTCCTTAATGCCTCAAAGACCTGGTGCTGTATCCCGCCACTCACAGTTCAAGACTTGTGACAGCATTCTGAGAAGGATTATTAACATTCTAAGAAGGATTATTAATTTAAAGATTATTGAAATTAATCTATCACTAGGTCTTATTTTCAACCGGCTGTATAAACTCCCTGCATACCATGAGCTCTCGTCACAGAATATGTTTTCCTCAGAATCCTGTAATTGATGTGTTTCCCTTGAAGACTTTCCACACACTAACTAGTTGTGCAGTCCGTTTGAAGCCCCGCTGGAAGTCTGCTTAACGGGCTTCTTCCTCTTTCTATCTTGATCTGTTTTATGTGGCAATCGCACTGACGAGGACCGAAGGTGCTAGTGATGCTGCTCATTTTCACACCTTTTCTGTGATTTGAGAACACAAACACAACTCATAACAAGTATTAGGAATACTGTGGGAGAAGTGTATGCTTGAAGTTAAAACTGACTTTCATATACACAGCAGTTTTTGGCTTGTTTTTTTTTTTTTATGGAAAGCACAGCAATAATTGATAAGTAGTTTTCTTTAGAAAAAAAACACTCTGGAAGGGCGAGCTATACACTTTCAATTCTTCCATATGAATCTTTATGTGGGTCTGTCTGCAGGGATACATTTTTTGATTACCGAATTAGGAGGACAAACAGCTCTCTCTCTCTCGCTCTCTCTATTTCGCTTTCTCTCTCTCTCTCTCTCTCTCTCTCTCTCTCTCTCTCTATATATATATATATATATATATATATATATATATATATATATATAGAGAGACTAACTATAGACTTACCTATTGTGACTTCTCTCATCCCTTTTACTTCTTCTCCTTCTACACCTATCAGCCACAATATTACAACCACCTGCTTTACATTGTGTAGGTCCACCTCGTACCATCAAAACAGCTCTGACCTTTCAATGCATGGACTCCACAAGACCTCTGAAGGTGTCCTGTGGTATCTGGTACCAAGACGTTAGCAGCAGATCCTTTAAGTCCTGTAAGTTGCGAGGTGGGGCCACCATGGATTGGGCTTGTTGTTCCAGCACATGCCACAGATGCTCGATCGGATTCAGATCTGAGGAATTTAGAGGCCAAGTCAAAACCTTGAACTCTTTGTCATGTTCCTCAAACCATTCCAGAACATTTTTTTCTGTGTGGCAGGACGCATTATCCTGTTCAGAGAGGCCACTGCCATCGAGGAATACCGTTGCCATGAAGGGGTGTACTTGGTCTGAAACAATGTTTCTTGTGTATATGTGTATATGTGTATATGTATGTGACAAATAAAAATCTTGAATCTTGAATCTTGAATCTTGTTGTTGTTATTGGCAATTGTTAAGGCGATCAAAATGGGTTGGGGGTGTTTAAGTGGTGGGTCAACTGAGGAGAGGTCACTGAGGAGAAATATAGTCGGGGAGACTGGAATACTGTGACCCAGAAGGGTTGATAGCTTCTTGGTGATGTTGGTGCAGAATGCTAGGATTGGTTTGCAGAGCCAGGAGGCATGAAAGTAGTCAGCTCTAGTATTAAGGGAACAGTGAGAGAAAATGTATTTTTCTGTGATATGAGCTCTGTGCGGAATCTTATATTGGATGAGTTGTATTTTGGAGTTTGGAGTCATAGAAAAGTTGTTGTTGCAAATAAGCTTCCACAGGTTTATATCGGTTGGAACAGCAAGGTCTCGATCCCATTCCATTGTAGGTAAAGATAAAGTGCCATCTGTTTTTAATAAAGATTTGTATATTCTGGAAAAGGGATTTCTTAAATGACCGATATGAGTAAGATGTTCATTGGAGGTGGTTGTAGGATGTTGTTCCTCAATTTGATTTAAATTTTTTAGAGACTGCTGTAGTTGAAGGAGTTGAAGGAAGCCGTGGCCACCAATATACCTTTGGGTTAAGGTTGGGAAGGGTATAAGCTAATTATTTTTCAAAAATGTGTTCCAGATGAGGAATTCCTTGTCTTTTCCAAGACCTGAAGATTATTGGTCTGTTTTTAACCAGAAAATCTCAGTTGTGCCAGACTGGCGTTAATTTGTTTGGAGATAGAGTGTGACCCCTGAGTTTCAGGAATCTCCACCAGGCTGACAGAGTTGTCTGAGAGATGAATGGGTTTTTGAAGCAATTATCTTTCCTCATTGATTCAGTAAGGAGATCAGATAATGATAACTCCTGACATTCTGTGTGTTCAATGTCTCGCCATCCACGCCCCAATTGTTGTTCTGGTTGTAACCATTATATTATAAATTGAAGATGGCTACGTAGTAGTATCTGAAGTTTAGGGCTGCCAGGCCTCCACAGTCTTTGTTTTTCTGTAGTGTTGCTAGTTTAATTCTCAATTTCTTGTATTTCCAATGAAATTTATTGACTTTTGAGTCTAGAGTATTAAACCAATGTACTGTTGGTTGCAATGGGGTCATTGAAAATATATAATAATATAGTTTATTTTTGGTAGTATATTAATTTTCACTGCTGCTATCCTACCAATAAGTGAGATGGGTAGGTTGTTCTATCGGATTAGGTTCCATTCTCTTCAATGGATTTGAGCAATGGAGTAAAGTTAAGGGTAAACAAATCTGACGGATTGGCGGAGATATGAATACCAAGGTATCTACTATTGCCCGTTGTAATGGTTAAGGGAAGTTTCTGGGTTACAGCATTGCAGTCCCCTGCACTGAGTCGTATGACCATGGTTTTAGTCGAATTTATTGAATAGTCTGAGATAGCTTAGAATTTAGATATAAGATTGAACACCTCTGGTAGGGATGATATTGGGTTCTGTACGTACAGCAAGATATCGTCTGCATACAAACTGATTTTGTGAACCGAGTTTACTGTTTATATGTGTACAGTATTACTATTTTGAAGGATGGCCACCACGAGGGGTTCAATAAAGATGGCGAATAGTAAAGGGGAGAGCGGACATCCTTATCTTGGGCTGCGTTGTAGAGTGAAATGCTGTGAAGTGTAACCATTGGTGATGACAGAAGCAGATGGGGAGATGGAGAGAATTCTGATCTATTGAATGAATAGTTCGGGGATGGTAGCTCAGGCGGTAGAGCTTGTGGTCTAGTAATCTAAAGGTTGCTGGTTCGATCCCAGGCTCCTCTTGCTAGCATGCTGTAGTGTCCTTGAGCAAGACACTTAACCCCTAATTGCTCCTGATGGCTGCGTCCGTCGGTGATTGAACAATTGTAAGTTGCTTTGGATAAAAGCGTCTGCTAAATGAAAATGAAATGAGTGACTCTCCAAAGCCAACTTTGTTGAGGATTTGAAAAGTGATATGTCCAATTAATTCTGTCAAATGCTTTTTCAGCATCTAAAGAAGCAATAGCAGTATTTAAGTTTCTCCTTTGAGATACTGTATGCTGATCAGACTGAATAAATGGTGCATATAGCTGGATGAGTTTCTGCCTTTGACAATGCCTGTTTGGTCTGGGTGAATTATAAATGGAATAACTTTTTTCAATTCTGTTGATTGGTGTTTTACTAATGGCCCCCGAAAGATTGCCACCTTACCGCAGTGGAGGGGTTTGTGTGTCCCTGTGACACTGGGAGCTGTGTTTTTGGGGGCACTAGCCCCTGTTAGGGTCTCCCAAGGCAGAGTGGTCCCAGGGGAGGGACCAGACAAAGAGTGATTCAAAGGACCCCAATGAAAAACCATCAACGGCAAAATGGTACCTCCCTCAGACTAGGGAAACCGGGGCCCCCTCCTGGAGCCAGACCTGGGAGGGGAGGGTGGCCAGGACTTGACCCATGGGGCTCGGCCGGGCATAGCCTGAATATATATCATGGAGCCCCCACCCTGTGGGCCCACCACCTGCAGGGATAGTTGTTGGGGTCGGGTGCAATGCCAGCCGGGCGGCGGGCAAAGGCGGGGGCCTGGGCCTGCTGATCCTAGGCATCGCCGACTAGTTCTAGGGATGTGGAATGTCACCTCTCTGGCGGGGATGGAGCCGGAGCTGGTGCGGAAGGTGGAGCGGTACCAAGTACTGTAGATATAGTTGGGCTCACCTCAGCACAGCACTGGCTCTGAAACCAAACTCCTGGAGAGGGGCTTGACTCGGTGAGAGGCGCCGGGCGGGTGTGGGGATAATCACGAGCCCCCGGCTGTTGGCCGCTGTGTTGGAGTTCTCCCCAGTGAACGAGAGGGTCGCCTCTATGCGACTTCAAGTTGCTAATGGGAAAGCTCTGACTTTTGTGCGTGCTTATGCACCAAACACCAGTTCAGAGTATTCAGCCTTCTTGGAGTCTCTGGGTGGCGTCCTGGAAGGGGCTCCGCTTAGGGACTATAGTTCTACTGGGAGACTTCAACGCTCACGTGGGCAACGATGGAGAAAACTGGAAGGGGGTGATTGGGAGGAACGGGCTGCCTGATCTGAATCCAAGTGGTGCTTTGTTATTGCACTTCTGTGCTAGTCATGGATTGGCCATAACGAACACCATGTTCGAGCATAGGGTGACTGGGAACGCCAATTGGATGCCCCTGTCCGCGAGGTCTTCAACTCCCACCTCCGGAATAATTTTTTGGAGGTTGGGGACATGGAATCCGAGTGGGTCATGTTCAAAACCTCCATTGCAGAGGTGGCTGCTAGGAGCTGTGGTCGGAAGGCAGTCGGTGAGGGATTACACTTGCCCATTTTTCCTGCTTCTAACACATCGACTTCAAGAACTGACTGTTCACTTCCTGCCTAATACATCCCAACCCTTGACAGGTGCCATTAGAATGAGATGAGCAATGTTATTAATTTCATCTGTCAGTGGTTTTACTGTTGTTGTTGATTAGTGTATGTTCCATCTTCTATATTCGTCTCTCCCTCTGTGCCCGGAGGTCAAAATTTAGTGATAGTGAATGAGCCCAGTGGAGGATCCCATCTGAGATGCTAAGTCCTTCTCAGTTATTAATTAGCTGAGATATTTATATCGGTGTAAGCTGCGGGAAGGGAGAACGTGCACGCGCAGACACACACACGACCCCACGTTCAAATGTGTGTACGAGGGTCCAGACAGGGACCATGATTAATATAATCTTATCTTGTGCAATACGATACACAGTCGCCCAGGGAACCAGAGGAATCAAAGAAAACAGTGAAGGAAAAGAGTTAAACAGGGAACATGAAGACATGGACCCCTCCTAGAAGAGAGTGTTTGATGGTTTGCTGTGAGGAGATCCTGTCTTTTAGGGAATAAACTGTGGGAATACTACTTTCATCCCCGTGAAGAGAAATTGGGGAGCTTGGCTCTGCTCCTCTACCGTAGCAGACATTTGAAGAGTTTTGCATTGACAGGTTAATATTTTCACCTGAACTATCATCCCCGGAGCAAGATAATAATATATAATACAATTTTTTCTGAAGTACTTTTCTGCCTTCCAAAGACATTCTTTATCAAAAGGTTGAATTATTTCTCTTTAAAAGTGACTGCCAACTGTGCCCCGCAAGGTTCAAATCTTGAGATATTTGCTCGATCAAAAGGTTGCCTCATGGTTGATAAAAAAGGAGATTTTGGCAAAACAAGAAAGGCTCGGAGCTTCCCGTAGCATGTCTGTGGTGAATGTTTTGCATTGAAACAGCAGGCGAATTTCTCTCTTACAGCATCCTACCAACCTCCCACCCACAACAAACTCTCCATCAATTTCAAAGCTAGTGCTAATGAATTATATCCCATTTCAGGGCGTTAAGACACTCAAATTATACCTCCCCAGATTTTCCTATTCCCTCTTTGTGCTTAATTTTTCCTGCTTCATAGCCTGCCTTTTTCGCCACGTAACTGATACCGACTGAAATGTTAGGAACCTTATTTGATTCTCCGTCTTCCCTCTCACTTATTGCGCCTCACCTCTCACCTCTCCCCCTGCCGAGCACTCTCAAACCTGCCCTTACACAACCGCCACCTTCTGCTTTCTCCTGCTTCCGTTTGTCCCACTCAACCCCGTCCACACCCCAAGCGCTGCTCCTTTTGCTCCCCGATCTGCTGGCACACATTCCAATCACCTCTGCTCCCCCTCACCTCCCCTCACCTCCACACCGAACCCCCCCCCCCCCCACCCCCACCCCTCACCCCCTAGTTGCCCAGTAACCAGGTGCTTCTTCTAGATCTAATGGAGAAGCCACAACCTGACCCTGACCCCAACATGCAGAACACACACACACACACACAGACGTGCACGCGCACGCACACACACACACACACACACACACACACACACACACACACACACACACGCACACGCGCGCACACACACACACACACACACACACACACACACACACACACACACACACACCTTTTAGATGCAAGCAGATTTGTATACATACATATGATGCTGTAAAGCACAAACGTGAGAACTTAGGTTTTTATTTATTTCTATTTTAGTGATGAAAGGTTTGTCTCGTTTTGGACATTTGGCTCCTAACGAGTGACTCAATAAAGAGATTTGTTAAATTTTTCAGCTCTTTGATTTTTGATGCACAAACAAACACCAACACATTTGACTTTATATATATTTATTTATTATTTAATTGAGATGTGCGGGTGCAATTATTTAATTAATTTATTTATTTTTATTAATTCATCTCGTTCCCTGAGGAGTGGGTTTGAAGTTTTCTTTATTCTGTCTGATTATTTTGTAACAAATGTGGAATGGATTAGTCTGCATGTGCACGTGTTAATGATATTACTGATAATGTTACCATGATTGAATCCTTCCGAGAATGTGCAAGAATATGCCCGCAAATTTTAACTTTTTCTCATTGTTTGATTGACTGACTGTTTGAAAATCCTTGATAGTAAACCTTGTGAAAAGCCAGCTGACCCACAACCGTTATTTAGGAACATTAAAAAAAATAAAATAAGAACCCCCACTTTTGGGACATTCGGCTCTCACTCTTTATGAGTGACTCACTAAAAAGATTTGTTCAATTTTCTTTGTTCATTTGAATCAGTGGGTGTAACGGGAGTCAGAAGAGTACGTTCGGCTCTGAGTTTTGAATGGAATTGTCACAAGAATCATTTATTTCTGTAAAAAAATATATTTTGATGAAATGCGAAGTGTAAATCCCCCACATTCAACACGGATTATGACAGATGCTTTCACCTCTGACTCACGACTGGCGACTTTCTGCTATTTTCGTTCACGAATGGAGAGTCCAGCCTGTGTGCTTGGCTGCAGTTAATTGACTCCTGAGTCAATTAAAAGATTGTTTTTTCGCTACAAACGAATAGTTTGCGAGTCTTGCATCACTAGTTTTATTTGCTGTCAGGGGAAATATTGATATGGGGAGGTTGAGTAATGACTTATGTGGTTCCCCCATTTAAATGGCTTGAAAGAACCTTTGTATCCAGCACTGCATCTCTACAGTATCTGTGTTTGTCCCTCTCTACACTCACTAATTTCCAGGACTCTTTTCTTCCCATCACTTCAACAGCCCTCCCCTCGCCTGCAGACACACCGGCGTGTGGAAAGTCCATTTGTGTTGCGGGTGAATGGTCGTCGGTACGAAGAGGTGGTATTGACGGGCTGAGCAGTCTGTATTGATAAGGCCATAAAGGACCAGGCAGCTTAGTATTAATAACTCTGCACACAGCCCTCCTCTGTTTATAACAAAGATATCATTAACTGTGGCACTGCTGTCACGCTGGTAATGGCTATAATCAAGCTCCCTGCAGCACAGAGAAGTTTGTGTGGGCATGTGCGTGTGTGTTCAATAAAGTAATATAAAGGACTGCATGCATGACGGGGGGGGGGGGGGGGGGGGTAATTGTATCTGATATTGCACTTGACATCTTCAGATGTCAAGAAGATAGAAAATCAAAAGATGCAAATTTCATCAACAACTATTCCGCATCATCCTTAATCAGTAATGCATAAACCAAAGCCAACATATTTGAGTTTCTATGTTTATTTTTTTAATTAATTGAGATGTGTAGGTGGAATTAATGACTTCATTCATTTTTTTTGATTTATTTATCTGGCTCCCTGAGGAGGAAGTCTGCTGGGTTTTTTTGCTGTCTTTATTGCTGCTCCATGATTAAAATGCAGCAAACACCTTCAGGTACGACAAACATTACAGATGGATTAGTCTGCATGTGCACATGTCCATGATATTACCGATAATGTTTCCACCCTAAATCGAGGTGTTCCCATGACTGAGCACTGAGCCCCGCTCCCGCGCCCCCCACTCAGGGGTGTTATATCAGGTAATGGGCCAGATTTGTTCAAATGACTCCTCATGGGGCTGGATTATTTTTTTGCTAAAATCACTTTGACTCAACACATGAATAATTAGGCTACTTGCGGATTTATTATTTGAAATCATTCATGAAGATTTCCTACAACAATTTACACCAAGCATGACATATTGTGTTTGAATTTATGAGTAATTCATTAATTCTACATTTGTCCACAATAGCTGTTTCAGATACTGCGGTTAGGCCAGCTGCCCTGTAATCAGCAGAGTTAGAATCCAGTGCACTGTAGTAGGGAGGGAGTGAGTGAGTGGCTCTGCTGATGGGCTTAGTGGCCTGTAATATAAGTGCAATTGGGTGTGGAAAAGGAAGAGGCTACTTACATTTTCACTTGATGGTTGACACCGGACACTTTGGATTTTACCAGCCTGTCGTCACCATGGACCAGTTTCGGGGCAGTTGCAATTTTCATTATGTCATTTATATGTCCATCTGGAGCGATTGTGCAGTGTGGACCCGTTACGGTATCTTCATCACCGAGAAAGCCTGCTCACATAGATAGGTTGTCCTGAAAATACAGAGTATCTTGGATGCAAAGGCTGTCGTCTTTGTGTAATTTGGGGTCAGGCATTGATAGAAGGATTCCAAACCAACAGATGCAAATGTATCCTTCCACGGTGAGCTACGCTGCAGTTCCATCAGCTCCATTTGGAGTTCCACTCGCACGTGTGATGTGTTGATGGTGAATGGAGAGCGAAAAAGTGCAAAGTCCTTCTCCAGTTGAGTGAAGACAATGAAGACAGGTAGAGATTTTAGACAGGGCAAGTGGACTGGGCTGTGCTGGGATAGCTGCGTCTCACATTCGAGTGTTCTGTCATGTCCACTAAAAAGGCAAGATCCGTGAGACAGTCCGGGTCATCCAACTCTGTCACCAGCTCTCCTTTCTCCATGTATTGGGCAATCTCGGTGCGTAATCTGAAGAAGTGTTTGAGCCCTGCTCCTCGGCTCAACCGGCGGGCCCCGGTGTTGTCGGGCAATATTGTGTTGTGATAAAAAAAGCAAAAAAAAAAAGCCTCAAATTGCCAATAGTTAAGTCATTTGGCTCAGATAAAATTCACAGTTTGGATAACGACATGCATGACGTTTTCCATTTTCAGGCTCTTGAAGCGTAAGGCTTCTTGATGTAATATCCGGTAAAGGTTCCAGAACATTTGCTCTGGGTTAACAGCCTGAACCGTCTCTCTGCGCTTTACAACCAAAGCTGCCTCTTTCGCGACCGCCGATGGTGCCCCGTCGGTTGCCACAGTGACTGCGCGACTCCAGTCCACCTCCAGTCTGTCCAGGGCCCCCGACAAGGCTGGGAACCCCCCTCAGTCGCCGTGGTAGTGTCTGTCATTGGCACCAGCGCTATAAACTCCTCAGTGAGAGTCAAAGATGCATCAACACCGCAACTAAATATTCCTAATTAGGCTTCATCAGTCGTGTCGGTGCTTTCGTCAGTAGCAATAGAGAGTGCAATGAACCCCCTCTCGGGTTCGCAGTCGCCCTGTGTACGTTTTTTGGTGACGTGGGTCTCTTAGTGGCATTTCATGTCATCCTCCTTTGCTTACAACAGCCACTTGTTGTGAGCAAATAAGGCATACTGTATAGGTTTTCCAACTGCCTCCCAGAAGAAATACTACTGGAAATTGTCTACATTCCGTGTCGACCTTTCTCAGCTTTTTGAAAAGCCGACTTCCTGCGGATGGAGATAATGATAATGATAATGATAACGGAGAGTTTGTAGTGCGTGGTTAAATTCATTTATCATGTCATAGAAACCTCTTACTTTGCTTATTACACATAGTTGTATAGACATATATACACATATGTAGATATATATATATATATCCTATATATACTGTGTATATCCTATATATACTGTGTATATACAAACATATATAGGATATATATGATATATATGATATACAGTATATACCTATATACTAAATTGATCTTTTCCAGTTGTAATGTAATTGACTTCTCAGTATGCACCACCTACTCATTAGAGTCTGGATGCAACATCATGGAATGATCACCATGACGACAGCCCAGGGGACCGACCGGGTCTTTTAATAATGCTGACTCACTATTGTATTATATATTCCTGGCCATAGTGTGCAGGATCACAGCTAAAGTTATGTATTTAATAATTGATTTGATTATTTTGCCTATAGAAATGCCCGTTAAGCCTTTGAATTGATTATTAACCTTGAGGAGCATGGGAAGAGAAAATAATTGGGGAAGGGGAAAATAATTACACAAACATTAATATATTTGGATGAATAAAAATGTGTTTTTGAGGACATTTTGCTGTTATTGTTTGATATGCATATTTCAATTGTTTGACATTTTGACTTCTTTCATTACAGGGATTTTAAATGAGTCAAAGTCCCTCGCACAGTTATTCAAGTAAACACATTTCTTAATCAGAAGGCATTGTCAATTTTTGTAGTTTTCCATATTGAATCATGCTAAAAGTTAAGTATAGTGTACACACACACACATGCACGCATGCACGCACGTACGCGCGCGCACACACACACACACACACATACACACACACACACACACACACACACACACACACAGATACTTGGCATCCTAAGGCACTTTAAATCTCAAGTTCTCCCGATGCTCTTTAAAGTCCAGTTAAACATGAGCTTTGCCGGAAACAAAAACAGGGCTGAACATAACAATTCCTTTGCTATTACGAAAAAAGTTAATTCTTTACCACAGCAAACAGAACGCTTTACCTTGCTGCATTATTGATTCATCCGTATGTTTCATTCTGTTGTGCCTGTGACTTTGTGCAGGAGTGCGCGCACACACACACACACACCCACACACACACACACACACACACACACACACACACGAGAGGAAGGGGGTATGAGGAAGTAATGATGCCTTTCTCCATCTCAAGGTTCTTACTTCATCCTTATATTCCAGCCCCCCTCCCACCCCCCACCCCCACCACCGGGGGCGGGAGCGACCGAGAGAAATTGCTATTGTCCTTTGATAATAGCAAGAAAATTCACTGAGAAGACAAGCAATACCTCTGGTGACTGATGAATAGCAGTGATTGTTCGCCTGTGTTTGCATCCCAAAGAGACGAGAGAGAAGCCGGTGTTTTAGTCTTTTTCACGCCTGACAAAATGTATATTATTTCCAAGTCGTGGCGGGTGGGTAAGGTGCTTTAATTTAAACGGCGCCCGCAAATGCACTCTGACAGCTCTGCATGTGGACAACGTTACAACGCTTTTTCATACTGCGGTTTGTAGTGCACATTGATTTCAGCTCAATAAACGGCATAAATAAATGTTTTTATTTTCTCGGTTCCACCCTCGACCTTGCATCGGCAGCTGGCTGTGAAAGGAAAAGGCCTTCGTCGGTGTCGGTCCTCGTGGTCCTTATTAAAATGAGAGAAAGTTAAACTAAAATGCATCCACGCTGCTGTCTTCTTCCCTCCGCAAAAGGCAACAACATTTCATTAATCTTTTATTTTTTTCCTATTATAAGGCTTAATGAAATTTGAAAATGACAAGATAAAAAGTAATATTTTTTATTCTTAATTTGGGGTTCTGGGTAGCATTTTGGACAAATAGTCTGCTTAATGAATTACTGTTTAATACATAATGTGTTTTATGAATGTATAATCACGGACATAAAAGTATATATATCATTAATGTGTGAACTTTCATGTTGGTTTGTTAACTGTTTGGCTTGAGGATTGCTGATATTCTGCTGGAACATTCCCATGGAGATGGAGAAAATACAGAATTCTACCATCTACAAAATAGTAATATATTCTATAATTATAGTATTAAAAGGCAAAATGGAACAATTTAGTAGTTCTGGATGATGCACAGACAATTCATAAGTTAAGGTGGCTGTAAAAATCGGTATTTTATCATTTTCTTGGGCTAAAGATTAAAGGGGCTGGCAGGTCTCTGTGAGTGTCTGCGTGTGTGTGTGTGTGCTTGAGTGTGTGTGTGTGCGTGCGTGAGTGTGTGTGTGTGTGTGTGTGAGTGTGTGTGTGTGTGTGTGTGTGTGTGTGTGTCTGTGTGTGTGTGTGTGTGTGTGTGTGTGTGTGTGTGTGTGTGTGTGTGTTTTCTAAAAAATGTTGGTGGGTGTGAAATGGCAGCTATTAATAGACGGGATGTCACGCAGGTTAAGGGGAAGTGAACTTGCGGTTATTCATTATGAATGACATCGCCGGACCACCCATGGTGATGGCGACCAGCATCACAAATGAGCAACAGAGTGACTGAGAAAAGTGAGGCAGAAATCTATCTATCATCTGTCTATCTATCGCTCTATCTGTCTATCTGTCTGTCAGTCTGTCTGTCTGGATAGATCAGCAGAAGTTGACAAAACAGTGCAAAGTCAAAGGAAAGCGATAAAAATAAAAATGAAATAAAATGGAGATTATCCGTTGACATCTTCATGAGAGGGGAAGACATTCAAGAAACACAGTTCGGTGTCAGATCAACTTCTCTCTCTTAAATGATCCGTCTCCTGCTCTTTTGACTGATTCTTCCAGGATCCAGTGATCTTCAGTCCAGAGTCACAGATTCTTCCATTTCCTCTCACAAGGTAACAATGAACCTATATCCCGGGATCAATACTTCTTTTAACCCCAGGATATGAGGATGGATAGGATATGAAAATGCACCATGGCAATAACTATGACTTTATATTTAACTACTGTATTGTATGTATTTTTTAATAGTGTCGTGTAATAATGTCATGACATCATTTGACATTTCGACAGGCGACGTGAGTACTACCGACATGATGTCATGCAGTAGCTGAAGAAATAATTTGCAAACCCCCGTTTGGACGGCAGTGTTAAACTACATGTCAACGCATGTACATAGATAAACTTTCCACAATGTGTCATGAGTGGGTTGTGGATTTGTTTTGCGGGAATGCGGTTTGATGAATGTTACCGAGGTCGGAGTAGCACACCAACCCAAAGCAGCACAAACTACCTCTACTGAAATGCCGACGCCCTGTTACACAGGTATGAGCGCTTCACGCGTATCACAGGGGTCCCGCCCCTCTGTGGTTTCCATTTACCACGTAGATATGGAATAAATGTTGAGCGGTTTTCAGAGTTTAATCAGCTCCCGAGTCAAATCTCAGACCTCAAATACGCCACAGGCCGTGCTTTTCACATAAAAAGATATGGAACTGCTCGGCATCAGCGTTTGTAAAATTGATTTTCTTGTCAGAACGGGGGAAAACATGAGCCAAGATGCCATGGCCTGCGAGAATATCTGATGTTGATTGGCTGGAGAGCATCAATTACTTTGCATCAACATACAACAAAACTGGATACCTGAAAAAACTGTTTGATCAAATTCTGCATTAATGCCAGAGCCAAAATATGATCATTTGATTTTAGCCACGCGTTGGCATATAATCAATACGTTGAGGGGGGAAACGTTTATTTTTTCTGAAATTGCCCTTAGCTTTCCACATTGGCAATCATATCTCCTGAAATCAGTTGTTATTTCCCCATGTCAATATGAAGAATTATGGGTTTTGTGTCACATCCTCTTTTTTGCTGGTAAACAGTGGGAGCCTTGAGGGTTTTTAACATTGTTATTAGAAAAAAAAAAAAAAAAGGTAAAAGGCTTATTGTGTTTCGATGGAATGCTATTTAGAATTTCAGTTTGGGAAACAGGCCCGGGTCTGGGTACTATTATTATTATTTTTGTTTATCTTGTTTACTTTACAGCCTTGTTAAATTCAACGTCATGAAATTTCATTGGGGAAGACTACTTCTCATCATTTGGGATTCAAAACCCTCTAACGATCAGTCCCGTCGCAGCCTGACAATATTCATACCGGTGGACATTCTCATTTCAGACGTCGCTGTCATTAGGGAGTCATTAGGGATTAATAGTCATTTGTTATTAGAAGTGTGCACTGCCACTGCACACTTATAATCCCTGATTGTGACTGTCATTCACTGCCTTTCATTTCATTACCAATCCTTCTGATCGCCGTGTTTGTCTTTGGAAGCGGGTTCCCAGTGGAAGCGTCTGCTGAGTCGTTTCCAAAAGTGTATTTTTGATCGCGTTCCGGCGCCGGCGCCGCGGCCCCGGCGGAAGGGAAACGCCGCCTCAGAATAAATCCGGATTGATCTCCCCTCGGATGTTGGAACGAACCGTCGAAGCCTCCTCAGAACTTCCGCCGGGGCCGAGATCACACAGGACACATTTCTCAGACGTGATGTGCGGCCGGAGCGGCTTGCTGTGCCTTCATGACCTGTCGGTATGAGATGAAAGAGCCATGTTAAATAAATAGACGATATAGCCCGTGTGAGTATGTCTATCGTAAGGTTTTTCGTTCCCAACGAACGACCGGTTCGATTTCGCTACCGTCAGACTGAACAATGCCACCGAACACCAATTACGCGGGGGGGCGCTTTTCTGCTTTTAGTTGCATTCTTTTTTTTTTTTTTTAACTCTGGGCGACCAGCGAGCGCCTTCAACAGCTTGAGGCGCCCGGCGATGCAAAAATAACGAGCTTAATGCTTCTCTCTCGTTGACAATTACAAAAAGCCAAAAACCCCTGCTGCTAGAAGTTACGGTGCCCTGTCGACGGCAAACCCTCAATCAACTTTCCCACCTCAACGGACTGTCTCTTCTAATGATGCCTGCGAGGGGCTGACATTTCTTCCCTGGTCGCGCGGAGCCTCCTCCTCCTCTCTCACCGCTGCACAGCGACCGGCCCCCTGTCAGAATGTGAGTGAGAATGATGATTGTGTTTCTCCTTCAGTTCCCCATATTTCAGTTTGATCCGCCTTACTTCCCTGGTCAAGCCCGACCATTCTATCAGTTTAAACCCCCCCGTGCACAATATGACTCATTGGGCCATATTACTTTTCCATGGCTGGGGGGGTCCAGGTTTTGTGCTCTCGACAACCAAGTTCTGACTTTGTGTGGGGGCCTCGCACACCAGCGGTTTGCAGAAGGTAGCCCTGCTATAAATTCCAGCTTTGCAAAGCCCACAACATGCCGTTTTTTGTTGACACCGGGTCACAGAGGGGCTGATGCAATTATGGATGTGGTATGTTTCGAGTCGTTTTGTTGCATTTATCGACCAACCCTGTTAAGCGCCCGTGTAGCTGGTGCACTTTGACTTGGGACCAATGAGCCTCTTTGCTAATGCAGTTCGTCCACATTTGGTATCGGATGTTACCACTTTGAAGAATGTTCCCCTTGACAAAATAAATCTTTCCGCAGTTTTTGGGACCAACTTACCTCTGGGGGTGCACTACTTAGTCTCTTTGGAACTCTGTTAGCTGGTTTATGTTGCCTATAGGCTCATGTAGCCAATTCTTAAATCTCTTTTATAGCTGCCACCTACTGGTAATTGGCAATCAACCAAATATGACTCATCGTTGCAGCGTATATTATCCACTGCCACTATTTATAGAAACTAAATACAGTAAGGTGCGTGCAATTTGCTTGTAGAATACAGTATGACATCAACCTGGCCAAAATGAATACGTAATAAATCAAATTGAGAGAGGTTTATGGGGTAGATCACTGGCTAGTGCCCCTACTTAGCATGTGGGTGGAGGCAGTTGGAGGTACTCTCCGCCATTCTGGAAAACTGCCCAGACAGCGGGACACCGTGTCCCAGCCCTTGGAAGTGCCATGGAACCACTGGGTTATCCTGTTGTCCTTCATCCTCCCCTTCCATCTGAGAGCCTGTTTCTAGGGTGGAGGAGATGGCGATTGTATTTCAAAACCCAGTTGGGGGTCAGGCATTCCCTTTCCACAACCTACGGTAAGTAGCAGGGGTCATCTGAAAGTATTTTCAACTGGTGTACTGTCGACTGCCATTGAAGGACCTGTATCACACACACATCAAAATGAATGTTGCTTGGTCTGGACATATTGAAGAGCTGGCAACACAGTTATTCCGACTTTCAGCGACTGGCAGAATATAAAGGCTATTATCATCGAAAGGACTTTTTATCCGCCATGAAAGCAACTCGGTGAATAAAGGTGCATGTATTTTTAAGGTATGAGGGACATTCCATTCTAGTGACGACAGACAAGGCTGTCTAGCTCTTTGTTGAAACGCTGTAGCAGATCCGCAGCGCCATTACGACCATGTTTTTGCCTCTTTTATATTGATTGTTACGACTAAGGGACGTGTCGCGGAAATTCATGGTCACCTATCAGACCATTTCCCGCACACGCGCGCACGCACACACACACACACACAGACACACACACACATACACACACACAAATAACACACACACACACACACACACACACATACACAAAGCAGTGACAAGAGACAACATCTCTGTCTTAATTGAAAGATGTAATCTTGCAAATGGAGACATGAAACATTCAGAGTGTGTGTGTGTGTGTATGTGTGTGTGTGTGTGTGTGTGTGTGTGTGTGTGTGTGTGCAGTTCTACACACTGTTACTGTTTTTTCATTCACTTTGAAAACAAACAAACAGAGTAGTGACCTCTTCCCTTCTTCTCATCTCCTTTCATCTTGTTCCATTCCCTCTTGGTCTCCGGTCCTCTATCCCCCCTGCCCCACCCGCCTTCCTTCTTGCCATTTCCTCATTAATCTTTCCCTGTCATGAACGAGGCGGATTAGACCCGGACGCAGCACACAGTACGGGGAAAAGCATAGAAGGTTTATTTACAAAGATGATGTGGGAATGGAATAAAGGGCAGGTGGGTCGTTCGGGAGTCGGGACGGCTGAAGGCGCGGGGCTCCGAGTGTGGACAGGCTGGAGGTGAGGCGTAGGCAGACAGGAAGGCAGGCAGGCAGTCAGGCAGGCAGGCAGACAGGAGCTTTTCTGGAGACGAGGGGCGAACAGGGTCAGACAAGGCGAGGAGCAACAAATACATAGGAATTCACGGCGAACATTCTGGAGAATACCACACTAGGTGACGGTACCATCAGGTCTGGATGAGGAGACGGGGGTTATTATCAGCTGTGAGCAGCCAGGCCTGGAACCAGGAGCCACACCCACGCTGCACTGACAGGCGTCGACATGGACATACGTGACACGTGAGGAGACAGAAAAGGCGCGGCCGGGGCTGTGACATCCCTTCCGTCCTTCTCCTCGTCGTCTCCCTGCCAATCCTTCTTTCTTCCACCGCTGTCACTCCTTACCTGCCTCCCTCGCGCTCGTCTTCTCGACTCCTCCCGCGCGATCGTTCTCCGCCGCCTTCCTCCACTTTCGTCTCTTGCCGTCAGTGTTGAATGCTGGCGATGGGGCTGCACTGTGAAGCTGAGCAGCTCTCGTCTTGTCGCCGCACGGTCACGCCACCGGCGACGGGGCTTCTGTGCACCTGCCGTCGGTGGGCGTGTCGGCTCAAAATCGACGGGCTGTTGTGGGCGCGTCAAACATCTCAAAGCTCTCTTCCATTCCATATTTAGTGTACATTATAGAGATAGATCGTGCATTCTCATGTGTACTTTTAAAAAATTTAAACGGTTGAGCTGTTTACTTCGCAAATTAAATTACCCCTCGCAAAAATACATAAATAATCTTGCCCTCCCTCCCTTAAAATAAGGAGTTCAATGTGTTCCTTATTTTATCGATAGTTTGAGAGACGTTTTTCATAAAAAAGAGAAAAATTGCCTAATCAAGAACAACACGCTGTGCTCCGAGCGTGCATTTCCGAGGCTCAGCACCATTGAGAGCGTCTCCTCCCTCCTATTGGCCGTCGGCCGTCGCTGCCCTGCTCCGCTTCCCTTGTTGCCACTAAGCCGTGAACTCGTCGCCGGTCGTCGCTCCGCCCCCCCCGGCAGCCGGATGAAGCCGCGCTCCACCCGCTTTGAAACGCACGCGGCCTGTCGCTTTGCGGCGCCCCGTTGCCGGCGGTGTGCCATTAGCGATGGCTCACAAACTCTTAACTCTGTCGCTCTGTCAGATTTTCCCTCCTGCTGTTCACACTTTTGATTTCCGTTTGGTGCAACAGCTCATTCTTTCAGACCGCCCCGTATTTTTTTTTCTTTGTCTTTTTTTTTTCTTTTTTCCCATTTTCTTCATCATACACAGTATATCAGCGCCCCGCTGCCCTCACAGCAGACAGCTTCTTGCAATTGCTCTGTCACTGACAGTAATATCTAGTTCTCACTCACTGTGCGTGACTGTAGTGTGGGCTACCGAGGGTCATTCTCATGAAAGCCCGGCGCTTTCTACCCTCTAACTGTGTATAAATGCATTTTGAAGGTACCTTTTGAAAACGGGTCGCTACGGGGTCAGGGCAATTGGAGCTTTCAGATTTAAACTGATCTTTTCAATTAGAGGACACCACCATTGAATCAAAATGCCTTTAGAAATAGTTTCCATAGAAACGGTGCCTGTATATGTGTGGTTTCGGAAAGTTTGCGCTGTTCCAGTACTTTTGAACCTCAAATGTAATTGCCTATTAACAGAGCCTAGACAGACTAGTAGACATATCTAATAAATTATTACACAGTGAAAATTGACCATGCCTCTATTTATTTTAAAGTATTTATTTTGGTAAATATATAGATACTACACCATAGAAGATAATGAATCATATTAAAGACAATCGTATGGTCGAGGGCTCAAATTTTCAAGGACCAAAACCATTTTTGTGATTTCATGCTTGACTCCAGAAAATTGACTATTTAATTCCATACGTCTATTGTTCCGTCTGCTTGGTTCTGTTCAGGGTTGAGGTGGCAAAATGGCCAACAGAACGAACCACAGCGATTTACTCTCAGCAACTCAGTTGGAACTCTGTCTGGGTGGGGAATTCCTGGGTGAACCACACTAGCCGAGAGATAACATCCCTCTAGTATGTTCTGGCACAGCCACAGGGTCTCTACCCAGTGGGACATGACCGGTGTACCGGGTCCCTTCCAGGGGCATCATTTAATAAAATATACCAGCTCATCTGGCTACTCTCAATCCAGAGGAGGAAAGATGGAGGAGTAGGCACCTAAGCTACAGCGGAGTTCACTCTTGTAGAAACATTACGCAACCTCATCAATATGTGCAGGACCTCATCCCGGTGTGAGCCTGTACTACTGCAATAAAGAGTCCACTGTCACAGTGACCGTTGCCACTATGATAATAAGAAAACTCCCACTTTCTAATGAAATGAGTAATTTAGTCATTTACATTTCCTTAATACCCTGAGACTCTTAAGGAGAAACTCTCCAGAGAAACCCTGTTTCCATGGGTTATCCTGGAAGTTTCATGACCTTAGGTGAGGGCTGGGATATGCACTGACCTGTAAGCAGAGTGATTTGATCAACACCCCTACATCAACAGAAACTACACCAATCCACCAGTATATCTTCTTATCTGCAAACCAGAACCCTGAGCTACCAGACAAGTTTATTGTCTCCCCAACCTGGAGCAACCATGGAATGCTCTGAGCCACGTCCCAGCCTCTTCCCACTCTGATGCCAACTGCTCCAGTCAGCGGGGGAGATCTTGAATAGTGAATCGGACGAGGACGGAAAAAAAAAAGCACCTTATTGAGCCCAAACCAGAGCCTCTCTCTGCTCTGAAGCTGCGCCTCAATTGGCACGGGTAGCAGCCAAACGTGAATATGCAAATCCAGGGTGAAAGACGAAAGCACCGATTTCAATCACGCTGCTGTCGAAATTATAAAAATGATCAAACATATTAATAAGTTAATGAAGGGATTTATTTTTTATTAACTTTTTAGTCTTAACTATTACAATGCGTTATTATATAATGCATTGTGGAAATGAGATGACAGGGAAACTACCAGGTTTTCATTGATGCAGTTTAGAAGAAAGATGGATGGATAGTTGGTAAGACTCGAATAGCATGAGAATAGCATGCCTTCACTCTGCAAGATCATTTTGGGAGAAAGTGGTGATTTTCTCATTTGGAATGAAGCTCTCATTGTGCACAGGTGTTTCAAACTTGCTGTAAACAAAATCTAACATCGCCACACACACACATGCAGTCAGACACACACACACACACACACACACACACCCACCCAATATAAAATACACACGTGCACTATACAAAAGAGTAAAGCGGCTGAAAAGTTGTAATGTTAATAAAATGAGAAATATGTGAAAAAGGGAACATATGCATTGCAAGTAAATATAGAGGAAGATGAGCAATTTGTAGGATAGTGAAAAGCAAACTCAAATTAGTTTCACACACACACACACACACACACACACACACACACACACACACACACACACACACACACACACACACACACACACACACACACACACACACACACACACATTCACACACATTCACAGGCCAGTGAGTTCATTTGGAGAGGCGGAGTCCCAGCTGTGTGTGTGGGTCTAGGAAAAAAGGGCAACTTTGATGGCCCTGCAGGATCACAGACACAAACAGACACACAGACGCTTTCTGTGGAGGGGGGAGCTCCAAAAGTGTGTTAGAGTGAGGATGGATAGACCAAGAGCACGTGTGTGTGTGTGCGTGCGTGTGCGTGTGCGTGTGCGTGTGTGTGTGTGTGTGTGTGTGTGTATGTGTGTGTGTGTGGGGTAGTTTTGTATGTAACGCATGTGAACGCTTGTTTCCTCAGTGTCTTCCTGGGTTTATCAGCTCTGAAAAGGGTACGGAGACAGACACTGCCTGGGAAGGAATACCAATGAGTGTCTGCACACATGGACATACATTGATTCTCCACACACACACACACTCACACACACACACACACACACACACACACACACACACACACACACATACACATACACATACACACACACATACACACATACACATACACACATATATACACACATTTTCTTGTTTTCCCACTTGTTGTTTGGCAATGCACGCATCCTTACCACAACAAATCCCTTGTGTATATGTACTTGCCAAAATAAACTGATTCTGATTCTGATTCTAAAATACGTGTGAAGGCAAGAGGGCCAGGATGGCAGGGACAGAAAAGAAAAGAGAAAGAGGGCTGAGCGAGACATGGGCCTGGTTGTTATGATGAGGGCGGGGTAGCACAGACGCTAAGAAGAGAGGAGGGAATGACTGTACCAGAGGGTGAGAAGGTTTACGGTGCGTGGATGGAGATAAAGAAGATAGGGAAGCCTCTGGGTGGGTGGGGCTATGGAGAGCGACGGAGAAAGTGTCCCCGTTACGCGCAGCGCTTGTTTCGTTCCATAAGGAAACGGAGTGAAATAAAACAACCTACATCTAAAATACACACGACAAAAAAAACAACCCCGCCGTTTTGGCACACCGCTCACACCAGGGTCAGCACCGTCGGTGCCGTCGGAGCCAGGCCGCCCCATCGCTGGCACACCGTCGGTACTGTCGCCTCTCTGCGCCCCCCCTCGGGACGGCGCCCTAGGCCTATGTCGCCCGTAGGAAGAGCCGGCCTTGCTTGCAGGTACTACAGAGGGAGTAAAAGAAGATCAAATGGGGATTTGGTGGAGTTGAGGACACCACACAGAGGGAAATCTCTTTGCCGACACGAAGAAAAGCAAAGGGGGAAGAGGAAAAAAAAAAAAAAAGGGCGAGCGCTAACAGTGACAGACAGGTGGAGATCAGAGCACGGCAGATTTAAGAGGTGAGAAAGGCACGCTGAGAGAACAAGGCATAGAGAGAGAGAGAGAGGGAGAGGGAGAGAGGGAAGGAGGATGGGATGGAGACAAGCTCAGAGAGAGAGAGAGAGAGTGGGGGGGTGGGGGGGTGGGGGTTATCTTCCGCTCAGCTGTGTGTCTTGGCCGGCCGTGAAAAACGTCTCTCTCTTCCGGCTGTCGCTGAAAGCCACAGGATGGCATTATCTAAACAGAGAGGGAGCGAGAGAGATGGAGAGGGTAACAACTAGAGAATTTAAGGATGGAACGCATTGAATTTAAATGTTGGTGGTCACCTGATTGACATTGATCACTTTTATTCTTATCTCGAGGTTCTGTTCCTTTCATCGTTGAGTGGTCGATGTCAGGACTCAGTGGCTCAGTAGACGTCGTTGAATTGTATTTGGCAAGATAGATGACAGACAGACAGACAGACAGACAGACGGACAGCCACACAGATAGATAGATGATAGATAGATGGAATGATAAAGTGACGAGAATAAGCATTTGAAAAATGGCGACAGGTTTCCGTTGATTGTTCATCATTAGGTTAATACTTAAAAATAAACAGAAACGCTAGAAATGAACAAAAGATAAATAATAACCAAAGTACTCGTAAAATAAACAAGAAAAAAAGAAAAAACTTTGGAAAGAAAAGTTTAATCCGCAGAACTTAGATCTCTTGATTCCTCTCTCTCTTCAGAAGCCCCCGATCGTCCCGATGGTTAAAACCATTTATGTTAATTCAGCATCACTCCACTGGAGAGAGACCCAGTGCCGGGGAAAGTGCTTTCCTCTGTCTGGTTTGGAATCAGTCAAATATACCGATTGCAGGACGCTTGCCAAGAGTCTGTGGTGGCGGCGGCGGCGGCGACCATTGGTTTCCCTCCAAGGGTCCGGGGTCTTTCAGGCTCGCTCAGTGAAATGAACAAA
Source organism: Zeus faber (assembly GCF_960531495.2). Classification (NCBI taxonomy): domain Eukaryota; kingdom Metazoa; phylum Chordata; class Actinopteri; order Zeiformes; family Zeidae; genus Zeus; species Zeus faber. The sequence continues at coordinate 13,238,303 of NC_137197.1, forward strand.
TTGTTCATCTCATTTAATTTGGTCTCGCAAGTCATTTAACGAATCTGATGGAGCCGCACACGCCGGCCGGCTGCACCACACAGCTGTGTGCACGGCTGCAGGACAAAAAACAAAAACAAACGGTGAATCATCGTCCCTGACTCCCCCAAACGCCGGCTCAAAAAGGGATAAATTGATTACGAATTGCACATTTTGAACAAAAAAAAAAAAAAAGTGAAAAGTGAAACCTATAACCCCGTAACCCCTGCTGAGATTATTATGATGACACATATTTTCCCCATAGGCAACGTTAAAATTCCATCTCATCTGATCCGGCATTTCCACTTCTGAGCCAAGTCTCAAACTCAATTCATGAGCTTTGCTTTTTTTTTTTTTTTTTTTATCATAACCAATATCTACTTGGGGATATAAGAGTTTGTTTTAATCATGATCCATTTCAGACTTTTGCGTCATTCAGAAAATGTGCTGCTTTCTCAAAATAGATGGAGTCATAGTCAAGACTGTTGCTCTGTCGCGTTTCATAATAAAGCATATTAATTATGACACTTTTTTTTCAAAAGCGAATCAAATAAATGTTTTTTTTTGAAAGACAGAACACCTGCAAAACGATTAAGATCATCCACACCTAACACTTGTAATTCAGCTTGATACACCTTAAAGTAGCGTGAAAAACCTACTCCCTTCTGCCAGAACTCTTCTAGCAGCAGGAGCCAATGAAAAGACAGAACATGAAACTAAATTAACCCGAAACCACGGGCGAATTAATAATCGACGGAATAGCGTTTGAAAAATTACTTTATTTTTTTATGCTGTTGCTCAGATCTGAAGTTTTAATTGATTTATGTTGGCAAGTGCACAATAAACACCAGCTTCAGAAATGGACTTCATGGCCACAATGGGATTTTAAGAAAATAGGATAACTTTACACCAAAAATGAAAAAAGGAGCATAACGGACATGCCATCATGCCAACAATATAGTGAGAAGCCTTCCTGCAAAATGATCCCCTGGCCCCACTGACATGTACGGTAACACATATAGTTCTTCAAGTTACCTAATTTTGCCATGTTTTGCATCCGTCCCTTACCTTTGTTTAATCATACTTTTTATTAATTGAAATGCTCTATTATGATTCATCATGCCATCTTGGACACGCTTATGATGTATAATCTGGGAAACGGAGGAAAAAAAGCGAGATGGACAAAGAGCCACAGGGTGACAGAGAGTTAAGGAAAGAGAGAGAGTGACGAAAAGAGATAATAATCTGATGTTTCTGTGTTTTTATGTTTGTGTTTGCATTTGATCCCTCCATTAGCGGCTCCTCCACGCCTGGACCCCCGTACGTTTGATGCATGGGGCCGTGGCGTGACCCCGGAAACGAGAGTAATCGGTAGTGATGGCGACAGGGTATGGAACGGCGAATAAACAAACTTCGGTGTGTGTGTGTGTGTGTGTGTGTGTGTGTGTGTGTGTATGTGTGCTGACACTGACGCAGAAAGAGAAGGAATGGAAAACGACAAACCTCCGAACAAGCCGGTGTACGGAGAGGAGAGCTGTTGCCCAGGGGCCTGGGAGCACGCCTTGGGAGGGAGGGAGAAGGTAAACCAGTGGGGGTGAGAGCGAGCGAGCGAGAGAGAGAGAGAGAGAGAGAGAGAGAGAGAGCAAAAGGGGGGTCGTGAGGGAGGGCTGGAACTTGAAGGACAGGATTAATTAAATATGTTTCTGCCAAAGAAACACCGCTCGGAAGTGGGGCAGCGCGATCCCGGGGAAGTCGTTCCTTCTTTTTCTCCCTCCTTTCCGTTTCTCTTTCCCTCCGTAATCCTCCTCTTCTCCTCGTCTTCGTTTTTTCGTACCCTTGACTCTTTTCACGTCTTTCTCCGCCGCCCAAAAAAACACTTCCGCTTCCCCTTTCTGCCGTCATCCCTCCTTCCCGCTCGCGTCCCTCTTTATCCTCCTCTCTTTAGACGCCTTGTCCCTGGGTGGTTCTGTGACCCCTCTATTGAAGCACGGTCTTCCCTTTGTCTTTTCATTTGCGCCATTTCACCAAGTCTTTTTTTTTTCCCCCAGGGTTACCTTCTTTCACACCTATCTTCCCTCACAGCCCCTTAAATATTTTTCTCCTTGCACCTTAGTCCGTGGTCCTCCATGCCCCGGCACTCTATCCCTGCCCCCCTTATTTCTTACACCTCTCTTCTTATCCCTCTCTTAATCCGTTGCTGCTCCCGCTTCCCTCGCAAGCGAAATGTCACCGTGGATTAGCTGTATAGTTGCCGTGCTGTGCCCATTCGCCCTATTGCCTTTATGTTAATGCTAAACCATACCAACAAACCGCACCCATTTTACACACTGGTGCCTGCGTTGGGAAAAACCACCCGGGGCCGACTCCGGTGCACATCCTTACACCCTGATTCTCGCGGGGCCCCGCTGTGCTAATGGGTTGTGGCATAACATTTAGCACAAGTGCAGGATTCAACCCCCACGCCCACCCACACACCCCACCCCTCCTGCTTATCTCCCTCGCTTTCACGTGATGTAGCGGTTCCCATCTGCAGCCCATTTTCTCATGGCTATTTTGCGTTGTTCATAACCGACCTCAACGCCGACTGGGAAGGTAACGCTTCCAAATCAAAGTCTTGAACAACTCAAACCCACGTAGCATGAAACCCATCGGGTAAGCCGTGCAACATTGCGGCTGCCGGCTGAACTCTACTGAGACCCAGACGAACTGTGAGCGGCGCTGTATCCCGGCTGACAAATGAGGTCACGTTGGCAGCTCAATGGAAATGACGATTCTCAGAAATAAAGACTTGGACTTGCGTTATGCACTGAAATATTATCTGCGAAGGAAGCTATGCACTGTGAGTGTGGTATTGACACATAACCCACATGTGCACTCCAACACACACACACACACACACACACACACACACCCCGTCGCCCCCTATTATCATCATGATCATTTATTAAACATGGCTTCCACCAGAGCAGGCGGGATTTGAGTCAGCGGGAGCTCAGGGGATGGAGGGATTGCTTTCTTAATTAAACGAATTGAGGGAAGGGATGGAGCGCGGAGCCAGAGGCTGAGGTCCTTTGAAGAAAAACATTTATCTCATTCACTGCGTTCCCTCGCTTCTCATTCCAACCGCGCCGACTTGGCTTCATTTGTCCCTCGCATTGCACGACGCTCTCGCCGCACGCGCACACACACACACACACACACACACACACACACACACACGAACGCCGTGCGCCCGCGGTGTCGGCCCCGGACGGTGACAGGGTGTCGCTCTTGGAAATCGACCCGACACAAACAAGGGCGCGGCGCAGAACGCAACATGTGCATTAATTATGTAGGACGGGGATTGTGAACGCGTATGCCGAGGAGTTCCTCCTTCTTCCGGGTCCCGTCCTTAACCGTGCCAGGGGTTCCAGCCTGAAGACGTCAACTCGGGCAGAGGTGGCGAGACACAGTCAACCAGGGCAGTGTAGCTTCCGCGTGTCACTGTGTCCTATTTTCATTCAGCCAGAAAATTAAACCAATTAACCAAAATGAACTCGCTAGTTCTCCACGGGGTTATAGTCTAGTGAATTTATGATCCTGAGTCCTAATGCCTTCGCCCTCAAAGAGTAAATCTTTCAAATTAGAAGTCTTAATCCCCCTCCCAAATGACTGAAACGTGTAACACAAAAGAGTACAACAACAGAGCAGAGTCAAAATTTGTGATGATGATTTATTTTCTGCCATTCAGCTATGCCTCAACTCACAACGCGTACTGGGTTTAAGCGTAGAGGGTGGACGCCAAACAGCCTCTCCAAATTGGACGGTCAGCACATTAGCCGAGTCAGCAAATGTGCAAAAATTGAGGGTAAATCTGTGGGGTTTGTCCTTCGGGCGCAATTTGGGATGCAGGTTCAAGGTCACCTGCAGATTTTTTTATTTATTTTTTTATCTGGTGGGCTTAGAGGGATACAAACAAAGTCAATTTCAATAGTCAAATTCCACACAGAATAAAATTGACTTTCATCTCTCATGGTTAGTAAGATACCATAGCCCTACACACATCTCACCAGAACTGGTGAGGTGTGTGTAGAGACATTTTATTTCCAGGAAATTGTATATTTCGTCAAATAAAGATGTGGTGATATAAACAACCAGCTATGACTGTGGACCCACAGTGTGTAAGTACCAGGACTCAACGTACATATCCGTTATTGCAGCAGTATTGTCCTTGTCTTGTCTTTCTATATTGGCTGTTGATTGTGATTCGACTGTTTTCCACCTTATTGCTCCCTGACCTCTAACGCAGGTGCCCCACAGGGGTGTTGTCTGGTCCCCCTGCTGTTCTAACCATACAAGAAATACTGTGTGTGTCGCCCCAGTACACTGCTATGTTTAAACTGAGGATACACCAATGATACTGGGTTTGATCTCCAAGACAAATCATCAAACAGGGATAAAATTCTTACCTTGGAAGAGCGGAGTAAAATGCTAACAGAACCAATTATGAGTGGATTTCTGCACAGGTTATGGTGACCATCCAGCCTTTCGTCATTATAGTTATTATTAGAGTAAATCTCTAAACCACCCAAGATTTTTTTTTAAACAAAAGAGCATTGGATAAAGAAGGGCCTTCGATGAACATTTAATGAGAAGAAAGTGGCTTTTCATTCTTTTTAACTATTCAAGTAAAACTAAAGAAACCGGCAAAAAAAAAAAAAGACAAATGCGGCATAGTCTGTACAGATACTTGAAAAGGACTTCAGACTTTCAGGTACTGTATTTTAACAAGTTCGAATGAACCTGGCCCACACTTGGAGAAATACTATACTGGAGATAGTTTACCTCCTTTTCCCCACCTTTTATAGTAGATTTACCAAATATGAACAGGATGATTACACATCAGCGGTTCTGATATGACCGCAAGACAACAGCAGTGTATTGTTAAAGAAGGATGGTGTTGATTGGATGTTTTCAGTGGGGAAACTGAATATGACTACCCATCCACATCATATGAGCAATGCTGTCATAGTTATTTGGCTGGGTTTATGTGTGATCTGTTTAATCGTTTGGAGCGTACTGTGTCAGCCCTATGGCAGTCATCCATCATACCCCCTGTGGCTACGAACAACCCACCTGACTTGAGACCGATGGCTTTAGACGTGGGGCTTCAACACCTGTCACTGTGAAAGGCTTTGAACATCTGGTTCTTCTCACATCAAACAGTGATCTGAGAAGAACGCGGTTTGAGGTTGAGGATGCTCTCCAGACACTACTCCACCTTGAATTTCCCTTTGGAGATTAATAAAGTTGTTTTTTTCTTGTCTCGTTTTATCTGGAAGTCCACAGATGTTGTTAGAATAGCGTTTGTCGAATTTTGCGAGTGAATTTACCACAATGCAAATCCATTTAATTGCCCATCCACGGATGAATTTGGAGCCCAGTCCTCATATGGATCTTTAGATAGTGTCATTTCTCACCGCAAGACCTCAGTGGGCTAAATACAGAGGTCAATAAAGTACCACAGGGCCATATCTACTAGTTTACCACAAGATTCATTCTGCAACAATGACTTTTGCAGTAGCTGAACCTAATACAATCTCATCGACGTTGTTGTAGACATTTCGGAAGACATTTTCCAATCGTCTGTAAACCAGTTTCCACAGTGGTGTTGAGTCAGTTTTCCTAGATCTCAAAAAATGGACCATCCCCACTGCAACATCTTACCAAAGAGGGCAAAATAATAGAGAATTCCGAGCAGTGAAGATACTTGGCTATCATCCTCGACAGTAAACTGACCTTTGAAGTCAACTGGCATTAAGTCCATTTAAGATTTCAGTCCATGCTGTTTTTTCCCTGAACAAACCTGTTTTATTGAGTCAGCATTGATCTTCAGTTGAAACGGTTCTGTATTATCTCTCCCAGTGACATCTGGAAGATAAAGAGGGGAGAGGGTGATATTGCAGAGCAGCAAAATAATTGGAAAACAGCAACAAACCGTCAAGGTCAGGACAGGAATAACAGATTAAGGTCTCTACTCTAAAGAGCACCAGCGCAAAAGTAATATCCACTCATTTTGTTTTTCTGTGCACATTTTTCAGGGAGCAGTCTCTGGGAATCGCCCGAGTTTTCAGATTGCGGTGCAGTTCACAATTTTTTGCAGAGAAGCGGTCAAGAGCCACGGATGGTTTTTCCACCATTTCACTGTGTGCACGTCACCGATTTAATCCATCCAGTCTTCCTTCCCTGTCCTTCCCCCGAGAGAAACATACACACCCACGGATTCAAAAGAAATCGACCCACCTGTCGCATCCCTCCCTCGCAGCTCTGCGTGGAGGGTAAAGGTCGCAGAAGGTCGGGTGGCTCTCCCACAGCTCACGCTCAACGGTGAAAGAGGGGAGGGAGTGCGATGGAAACAAGGAGAGGATTCCCGAGAGAGGTCGTGGAAAGGAAGAGTTCGGGAGAATGAAAAAGAGGCGGTAGGATCAGGACAAAAATAATTCATCGATTTGTATGTGGAGGAACAAAGTCAGTGATTGGATATTAGAGAGTTCACATTCTATATGGTACACACAGTATATTGTGTACCTCATACTTGAAGCTGTGCCATTTGATGGATCACCCATGCGACAGGATTAAATTGGGAAAATAAATGTAAACAGATATTTGAGATTCTGTTTCTACAGAAACAAACAAGATCTATATAGGTGAGACTGGAAGGCCTTTTGGTATCAGGAAAAGGGAACACCAAAATGAAAATAAAATAGATCCTTTTAAACATTAAGGAGAATTATAGATGTTAAAATATGGCTTTTTTTTTTATCATTGGTAAGTGGGTGAACCGATCTGGATTCAAGCAGTGTATTTAATGCAAGTAATGTATTGTCATGGACATAATTCTGCTAGTGCCACGACAAATGGGAGCTTATACACAGATCAGCCACTACATTAAGACCACCACTTATATTGTGTAGTTCCCCTGGTGTCGCCAAAACAGCTCTGACCATTCGAGGCATGGACTCCACAAGACCTGTGAAGGTGTGATATGGTGTCTGGCACCAAGACGTTAGCAGCAGATCCTTTAAATCCTGTAAGTTACAAGGTGGAGCCTCTGTGGTTCAACTTTTTGTTCCAGCACATCCCACAGATGCTTGATCCTATCGGACCCTAACCCCAGCCATCCACATGATGTAGACGAAAACATGATTCATCAGACCAGGTCACCTTCTTCCATTGCTCCATGGTCCAGTTCTGACGCTCACGTGCCCATTGTAGGAGCTTTTGGCGCTGGACAGGGGTCAGCATGAACACTCTGACTGGTCTGTGGCTGCACAGCCCCATACACAGCAAGCTGTGATGCACTGTGGGTTCTGACACCTTTCTATCATAGCAGCATTAACTTTTTCACCAATTTGTGCTGCAGTAGCTCTTCTTTTGGACCAGACCAGACAGACTAGACTCTCCACGTGCATTAATGAGCCTTGGGCGCCCATGGCCCTGTCGCCGATTCAACAGTTGTCCTTCCTTGGACCACTTTTGGTAGGTACTAACCACTGCATACCAGGCATACCTGCCGTTTTGGAGATGCTCTGACACAGTCGTCAAGCCATCACAATGTGGCCCTTGTCAAAGTGGCTCAGATCCTTACACTTGTCCATTTTTCCCCTCTTCAATCACATCAACTTCAAGGACTGACTGTTCACTTGCTGCCTAATATATCCCACCTCTTGACAGGGGCCATTGGAACAAAATGATCAATCTTATTCACTTCACCTGTCAGTGGTTTTAATGTTGTGACTGATCGGTGTTTAATGTAGGTGTGTGTGGCTGAGAGTGTGTGTATGTGTGTTCGTTGAGAGGTTACAAGACAGAGACCCAGACAACAATTTGGTAAAAAGGGGAGAAATAGATGAAAAGAAACGCTGGGACAGAATCAAATCTCTAAAGGGACAAAGTGCTTTGAGAGATCATGAAGTCAAAGAGGACGCAGAGACGAACAAACACAGTTTTCCTTTGAAACCACAACCAAATACGCTAAAAAGCTCTTCAAGTACCTTCAGAACACCGCTAATAGCCAAAGAGCGCACACACACACACACACACACACACACACACACACACACACACACACACACACACACACACACACACACACACACACACACACACACACACACACACACACACACACACACACACACACACACACACACACACACACACACACACACTCTCATATCTGCCACCTAATGGGGGCCGTTAAAAAAAAAAAAAACTTTACAGAGACGATGCTTTCTTGTTAAAGGGACTCAAAAAACACAATATTAAGGAAATCATTTCAGATTATGAGTGTTAGTCGTAGGGACTTTTAAGTTTATATTTCAACTTATTAATGGCAACAGGCAGTTTGCCATGGTCCTCTTTGACAAACATTCTGATAACAAAATATCCAAATGCAAACATTTGAAAAATGATAGAAAAATAAGTTATTTTGAAACACTTGGGCCTCAAAGAAAGGTCAATGAGGCTAGACCACGGACGTTTCCCCACGTGGATAAGAGACAGTGCACATGTGTCAAACCGTGTGGCATCAAGAACTGTGTTTTCATTCCCACGATTCACTGCACCAGCGGATTTCACCACTAAGACACCACTTCTTGGTGAATATAAGGTAACTATGTGCAAAATGCAACTGTAACTACTTTGACTATGCTCGACTGGCTTATTGGGGTATACATCTCACCTTTTATCTGAATTTTTTTCCTCCACTCTGTGTGAGGTTGATACTTGACGTGAAACAGGGATATACAGGGTCGCTCTCTCTTATGTTTAAGAACCTAATTAGGGTCCTGCACTCCAGCAAACCTCTTCAGCTGAGCACTTCTATATAGCTCCTTTTACATCTTTGTAAATCTTTTCCAGCAGGAGAGTAATCTTACGCAAACCTCAATATCAACTATGAAGTTCCTCCAATACCGCCGGGTTACAAATCATCAAAACTCTGGCAAGATCTCCAACATGCAAGGCCAAGGAATATTTCCAAACCAAGAGGAAGTTCTGCGAGGAAGAATGGTGGAAAATCCAAAAATAAAAGAATTTAAGACTTTTGGCTGGCTACAGGAAGCATTTGCAAGCTATGTTGACATCGCAGGCCGAAGTGCCCCAAATCAAATTTTTTTGCTCACATGTGACTCAGATCTGTTTTTTGTTTTTTTTCATAACAGTGTGAACAGCACAAATCACATGGAATCTGATCATTTCATTTCGTAATTGGGCTACTTTCATTTGTGGTCGTAAATCGGATACAGGTCAGATTTTTTGCAATGCGACCTCAGTCTGAACAGTCAAATATGAATTCATGCAACCTTTACGTCACGGACCGGGGATGCAAAAAAATAAGTACCCCTGTCTTTCAAGAAAAAAAAAAAAAAGACCTCAGAATTCCATCCCCAACTTTGCGATCGGAGCAAGTCGCACCACGGGCACTTCCATCGTGGGAGCTAACATTGCGGTACCCGCGCTGCTGCCGCCCGCCACTGTTAAACAGCGTACACAGCGCAGGGAGGGAAAAAAATAAAATAAAGACCGACCTGGCGAGGGGGCACTCGTCACATTTTATGAATCGCACCAGATCTAAAATCGTGTGTGTGTGTCCTCTAAGGGAGTGATGGAGGTGCAATTTGCGCACATTGTGTTTTGACTTTTACAAAGTTCCCTTATTGAACGAAAAACAAACAAAAAAAACTACCGGGTCTCTGTCTGCTTAAGCCGAGGTACATGGTTCCACGATGCCCGACAACGACTGTGCATTTTCCTGCCATGTTTACTTCCGTACAACAGCGAGCTGCGTGTTGACATCTGTTACTTCTGCGCATGGGGGTCAGTTCAGGACCATGACCCGTTCACACTGGAACCTGATATTGGCCACATTTTAAAAATTATGTGAACAGCCAAATAAATAAATTGGAATTGAGTATTAAGGCTTGCAGTGTGAACGACGCCTAAATTGCCAGAGTAGGAGTTATGACAGATGATCGGACAGGGTTTAAAATAAAACACAAACAAAGTTTGTTTTGATTTCAAATAGTTAAGATACGAGCAATTTGGGACCCAGGGATGCAGGACATAGACTCTAAAGCAAACATGTTTTCTTAACAGGTTTTTTGCAGACAATCAGGGTTAGTTCATCAAGCCCAAAACAAGCGGAGAGTGTGGGGGGCAAAGTGGGCAGGCGTTCTGGAGATTCCTCAGGAGACCGGAGACCAAAGACTGGGGACTGAAGACCGGCGACAAGCTGACTGGCGAGGCTGTACGATCTGGCAAGGAAAATGTGAAGCTCCTGGGGTTAAATACTAATGATACTAATAATGCTAGATTGTAGATGAGGCCCAGCTGTGTGGGTGAGCCGACAGGGAAGGATTCAGGACCACGCCCACCTCCAGACAAACAGACAGGAGGAGAGCGGGAGACAGGGGAAAAAACAACAAACCCTAACAGTACCCCCCCCCCCCTTAATGGGAGCCTCCAGGCAACCCATCAGGCTTCTCTTGATTGTCTCTATGGAACTGTTTTACCAGCCAAGGTTCCAAAATGAAGGGCAGAGGAACCCAGGATTCGGAAACCTCCTGTCCCAGCAGCGCACGTTCAGTTGCCGGCCGACAAAAAAAAGGCAGGATGGTCATCCATGATCCAGGCGGGTGGAGGGGGATCGACCAGAGGGCACAGACTGCTGGAAGAGACAGGTTTTAGCTGTGACACGTGGAAAGAGGGAGAGATTCTTATGAACCAGGTAGTTTTAACTTAACTGACGTGGATTTATTAATTATAAATGATCCTTTCGATGATGACGACAGGGTCGAGAAAACGTGGTGCCAGTTTGCTGAATTCTCTCTTCAAAGGAATATTTTTAGAAGAGAGTCAAACATTAACAACGAAGTGGGTTTTGGTGGACACCACAACCACGTATGGGCAGAGCTAAAAAAAAAAAAAAAAAAAAAAAAGAAAAATCACCCAGAGAAAATAGATCCCTCTAAGCTAGAGGGATAAACTCTGAAGGATGAGGACTGTCCAAAGTTCCTATACACATTCCAACGCAAGTGGAAAAATATGACAAGGAGCGCCTGGCATACCAACAGCACCACACAATGACTGTTCATGCTGATGGTGAAGAGGACGATGCCAACAGGGAGTGCAGGAACTGTTGGATAACGTTGTGGCGCTGATGAAAATGGACTGACCCATGTTCTCGTATGGCTTTAGAACCTGAGATATAAACCTAAAGTACCAAAGGAAGTATGGTCAAAACACAAGACAGATGTAGGATGTGTAAAATCAGCAGAGCCTGTACGCATTAAAAAAAAAAAAAAAAAAAGCACTAGGCTGCCTCGCCTGAAACAATATCCCCTTAAACAACATGCCATTGAAGGGATCAGTCCCACAACTAAAGGACTTGAAGCAGCAGGGCTTCTAAGGAAAACCTCAAACCCCTGCAGTACTCAAATTCTCCCGATTAAGAAGCCACTCTCTCTTTCTCATTATTACCATTTGTAGTACATGACATGAGGGCAGTTAACTCTGTTGATGCTGAACCACCTGTTGTCCCTGACCCTCACATGCTACTCTCTCACATTCCACCCGGCACCGAATGGTACACTGTAAGTGATTTATGCTTAACTTTTTTCAGCTTGCTAGTACATCCTTAGTCACAGTATCTGTTTGCTTCCACCTATCAGGATTTCCAATACACATACAAGAGGCTGCCACAAGGATTTTTAGACAGCCCAACAATCTTTGGAGTATTGGCCCAGGACCTACAGGTTTTGAGTACAGTTCTCCAGTACGTAGACTATCTACTGATTTTCAGTTCCACCAAAGAACAGTGTGGAAAATAGTCTGTTGCCGTTCTCACAGCACTACGAACAAGTTGTCACAAAGTCAGCAGAGACAAGTTACAATTCTGTCAGCCTGAGGTTAGCTATGAGGGAGACAGTTGCAGGGCACTAAAAGACTTATTGCCCCATCACAAATAGAATCGGAAGTTAACGCCACAATATCACGGACGGTGGGAGATACTCTTCTTCCTGGGCATGGCGGGTACAGTCAGCCTTGGATTTGTGACTATGCCCTCAAAACAGCTCCATTAAGCGCTTTCATAAGGGCGGCAGGACAAACAAGAAATAAAAGCACCCTTACAGTGGACTGAGGAGGCTGATGGAGCCTTTGTGGTATCGAAAAGTGATAGTCTGCCCCAGTGCTCGGCAACCCAGACTACTCCAAACCGTTTCACCTATATGTGGCAGAATGTGCATCTACACATACGCAGTACTGATGCAAGACAATATTATTGTCAACCCTGCGACCAAAATGGTGTTGCCTGTTGATGAAACACCACACAACTGTGTCCAGGACACAGAAGCATTTTGCGCTCGTGTGAAGACCTACAAAATCAGGCACTCACAGCAGATCTTACATTTTTGTGGATGTGACCGGAAACCACTCAGGGTTTGCTGTCATACAGTTAAATGATGGTGAAACCGTCATGGATGTCCAGACAACCAAGATCGCCCAGCAGAGCTTTAAGCTCTACCTAGCTTGAAGCTCTTAAAGCAGCATGCGGGTCGGGGAGAGGCAATTGCCTCAATGTATACACAGACTCAGCATATGCCGTATGTCATGTTTATGGCAATAAGTGAGTCACCGCAGACTTCAGGTACCTTTTGAATGTTTTTCCCCCGCATAATTTGAGAGAAGAATCAGAGCTTCAAAACAAGGTGTTATTTGTGCAAATCAAGCAAATATTTTTAAAGCTATGACTTGTTAATGACAAGGGTGTGGCTTGGCTTTATTCAACCAGCTCCCAGAATGCAAATGATTTGGAGGACCAACAAAGCCACATGGCTCCCCTACCATCTGTATAACATTCCCACCAACACCCAGGCATGCGAACACAGTCATTCACCCCCTGTCATTCAGGCCCTTTGATAGTACCCCCTACCAATCTTTCATGCCACAGGGCCAGGATTTATATTCCCTGCAAGTGCTCCCCCAGCCTGTCCCCCTGGAAAACCATTGAACCCAAAAACAGATTTCCTCTGAACCCCAAAAGGTTCCAATCAGGTGAGTTCACACCCATGCATGCCCCAGTCTCATAGCGCAGCATGTGTAGGCCCACACCCCATAGCGCAGGCTCCACCTTTTCAGGTCCACCAGCCGCTATCCCAACAGCAGCACCTGGCCATGTGTTTCCAGCACCACCGACCTCGGTTATGCCAGCTCCAGGATGAGCACACCGCACCACAGCATCCTACAATTCCGAGGGCACCAACGCATCACACTCATGGCTGGTTCCCCTCACACCTAAAACTCCAGCCCCCGTGGATTCCTCCCATGACACCGACACCCAGGATTGACTGGATGCAACCCCTCAGTCTCAGAACACCAGCCTCCTCCTAGACGTCATCCAGCTCCTCGCCAGAACAGACTGACCAGGTGACACCCCACAGGAGGGCTCGGGTACCACAATCGACCAAGTCCAAGGCGATGTTGGACCATAGGTGACTGGGCACAGGTATAAAAGGCCAACCGGTGGATGGTGAGGGGACCTGCCACGAGCACAGATGGAGCAAGCCGTCACATACTCTTGAGTGTCAGCCTCCATAGTGGGCCACCAATAGTACCTTTTGATTAGGGACACGGTACGACTGGCCCCAGAATGACAGGAAAACCAGGACATGTAGACCAACTGCAGGACCTGGGAATGGACAGAATCTGGAACAAAAGGCGGTTACCCAGGCCCAGGAGTTCAGACCTTTGTTGGAATGGATAAGGTCAATTCTTATGGTCCATCCCAACCACAAACAGGCGTTCCGCCCCTTCCAGCCAATGTCTCCACTCTTCCAGAGCCAATTTCTGGAGTGGCTGGGAGTCCCGAGAGCTGACTGGTTCCGAGGGGGTCTCCTGTATCCCAGTAAGCTGGTGGAGGGGGGCGCAGAGCGATTATCAAGCTTAATAGCTAGGGACACAAGAGAACTGAGGTTAGGTCGTTCATCCCGAGATACCAGTTCATCCTTCACCCGTTCATTAAGCCCTTTAATAAACACTCCTCTCAATGCTTCCTCGTTCCATTGCGTATAAATCCAGAAATCCATAGAGTAATCTGCCACACTCCTGCTCCTCTGCCGAAGACTCAACAACTGGTAAGAGGTATTACTGTGAAAATCAGGGTGGTCAAACAGAGCTTTAAATCGGGACACAAAGTTCTCATAGGAAAAGACAACTGCTGGTTCGTTCACGTATATCGCCTGAGTCCTGTCAAAAGCCTTCCCCTTTAATAAGCCCAAAATGTAGTCCACCTTGGAGGTATCCAAAGTGAACATCCTGGCACACTGGAGGAGGAAGCCTCAACATTTATCCAACTCACCTCCAAAAGGGCTGTGGATCTGTTGCGTGTGATTCCCTGGGCTTGGGAGCCGATGGCATGGTTGCAGAAGGAGCTGGCAGAAGGGCCGAGGGCCGGCAAGCCCCCGCATCGAAGGCTGTACGATCTGGTAAGGATCGTACAGTGAACTAAATACCCCTGCTAGATTGGAGTAGATGAGGCGCAGCTGTGTGGGTGAGCGGACAGGGAAGGATCCAGGACCACACCCACCTCCAGACGCACAGACAGGACACACAGTAGGAGAGGGGAAGACAGGGGAAAAACAAAAGAAAAGCAAGGGGAGAGACAACAAACCCTGACAGGACCCCCCCCATATTTTGTAAAGGATAAAAGTATTATAATCAAAGAATTCTGAAGTTTAACACACATAAACTAAAAGTAAAGAAAAACTGGTGGAGGGTCAGAGGGTGCAAACAAAAAAATCTCAAAATTGCCTATAAACATACACACAGCACCTTTTGAGGACAAGTGTGAGTGAGTTACATCGATATTTTAATGGCTATAACAACAATTTATTTCAGGGCGTATCCTGCATTTGTGTTTTCCTTCATGCTTGTGGACCACATAAAATAGCAACTGGTCATGTCATCACTGTTACCTCATGACTTTTCCCAGGTAACTGAGGCACTGTCCCTTTAAACAGGTCGAGGGAAAGAGAGAGTAGATAAAGGGAGAGTGATTTGCGGTGTGTCTGGGTGGAACTGGAGAGAGAGACAGTTGGACTGGGTAGAGGATTTAAGGTGCCTTTGATGTCTGTATAGATCATGCTAAGAGGAACAGATTTTTAGCCTGGAACCTGTTTGGCAAATTAAATTGCCAAGAGCGGTAACACTGGCAACCTCAGAGCCCAAGGCCAGTGAGATGGATTGGGCGAGATGTTTTTTCTCTCTCCAGAGAAAACCACAAAGAAAACAAAATGTTTTAGTGGAATCAGAGTGCTGCAACATGTATTCTATACTATGCTGCCAAGTAAGGCTGCTCCGGTACATTATGTTCAATTAAGAGATAAGATTAAGAGATATCTTATCATTGACCTTGTCTGAGGTTATGTTTGGAAAGATAAGGACCGCTATTTCATCAGAATTATGTTCACAGTTATTTTTCCATGTTATTAATATTTGCATTGAGGCTACTTAGACATTAAGCTTGCAATACAAATCATACAATTTCATACCAATCAATAGGATCACTCTCAATCACGATCCAATTGTAATAAATAGTCCTATTCAAATCAAAATGACATTTCATCAGTACATTGTACATTAGGGAACATTAGGGAACAAAGGGCTAAAATCCTCTAAAATGTCACGGGCAAGGAGCATTTAGAGGGTATTAATAACAAAAAACCCACCACGGGAGAGCAGATCCCTGTAGAAGTAAAGTGTTCCTTATTTGCATTTTGTGAACTCGGCAGCCCTGTTGTTAAGGTGTTAGTGCCTTGAAACATGATTCTTCCTCTGTGAAATCCTCCCAAGCAGGTTGCTGCTCTGTGATTAACACTAACTTGGAAGTAGCCGCTCACAACAGAATCTTGAGCGAATGCCTTATTTTACGTTAATTCCACAAGGTGAGATTGGTAAGGTTCGATACCAAATGTGAACTAATGACGTTAAACTTTGAAGAGGGGTAGTTTGTGGGCCTGGAAGTGTGTGTGGAAAAGTCGACAACCACCGGGATGTAGGTATTGGTGGACGGACACTGGAGAATCGATACTTCTCACATACAGTAACTATCGAAACCAAGTGTTTTCTTCAACTGTTATTTTCGGATATTTTTTGAAAGGGAATTAAATGTACCTAACAGATTCACGTAACACTTTCACTGATCTAGGTGTTCCCAGCAGCTCTCGATAAAGAAAGCGGGGCTGAGGGAACATTTCTTAGAAAATAATTGACTCAAAATTTGTGAAAAATCTTCTGAGGGAAGAGTGGGTGAGTGAACATAGGCACGACCCATGCAGGGAAGACCCTTCCTGTGGTTGACAGTGCTGTTTTGTCACAATATCAGAAAGAAAATTGAGCGTAGTTTAGGGTTCTTCACTTCCTAGGCATGCATGGATATTTTGACAACGATTGTGTGACAAACCCTTTCAACGTTCATGAGAAGACTTTTAAAAGGATTGATGTTTGGTATCGGGATACTGAGCTTGGAATTACTAAACAGCTTACCTCTCATGTAAAATGTTGGAAAATAGTTTTCCACAACCTTTGGTTTTCATTTTGGAAGGTAAATGTGATAGTGTAGAAAGCCTTAGCTGGTAGCCAAGCAGGAAGTTATAATAACGTCCCTGTGGCAACGTCATTTGGAAGGAGAAACTGGTTGATCAGCTGAATTTGCATTCATTATTGGGATTGCAAATTCCTGGACAGAGAAGTCACACACAACAAAAGCATGCTAACAAGTTGTCTTTGTTGTAGCTTTCTTTTTCTACACTAGGTACCTAATAATAGCCCACACCTCAAATAAAAGTGACAATTGCTTTATTTATTTACATATATAAATGTATTATTAATTTCAATATCACAGTCGATTTTGTTTTGTGGTAGCCATCTATTGCATATAGCTTGTGCATTTATTGTACAAACACACAGACACACACGCGTGCACGCGCACACACACACTCACACACACACACATGCAGCCAGTCACAGGCACAAAACTACATTTAAATAATTAAACACCATTTTATTTGTGCCATGTTTGTCATGCATAAAATATTGCCATGCACTGTGAGAGAGAGGAAGTGATGAGAGTAAAACTTGGCACACAGACACACGCACACATTCAGTGTAACATTCACTCATCTATGTCTTGCTCACACACGCACATGCAGAGACATACACACACACACACACACACACACACACACACACACACACACACACACACACACACACACACACACACACACACACACACACACACACACACACACACACACACACACACACACATATACACGGTGGGCCATGTTGAAAGGGTTTAACATGATTTGATGCTGTTTACAGTAAAAACAAACAAGTGTTCCATTATTCATGTTGATTAAGGAAACAGCTCAGTTTCCCTGTTCCTCTAACAAGCCAAGCAGGACGACAGGAAAAAGGCAAAAAACGGCAATTTTCTGCATTACTGCCAGAACCAGGTCTGCTGACTCGACACGCACACACACGCACACACACGCACACACACGCACACAGACTGATGTAGTTGCAAGTTGATATATTCACACAAACAACTTGTTTGCATGTTGCTCAATGCCATATCTGTCTCTATCCTCTTTTGCACTAAGAATCACATTCAGACAGCAAAGACGATGAAACGTAATTCTCATGTTATTTGATCAAGACTAGCAAGATGGTTGCTTCATTTAGTTTTACCTGTATCATATGGGCAGTTAAACAGTTTGCATTTAAAATTTTCAGAAAATGCAAATGTCTTTGTTGCATGTACATGTCAAAGCAAATTATAGTTTTGTTTTTTGTTTTCCCCCCAAAATGACGGACAGGACAGGACATTGTTACAAATTATTAATTGTCGCTGTGTCAGGGCCTCTTGATGGAATTTCTCTGTGTTCTGATTTCCGTGTCTCATGGGATCTTTGCTCTCACATTGCCGTCAAAGGTTTAAGCGTATCCATGCAGTCTTATACTTACAGTGGACTAGTTGCTCTCATACATGTCCATATGAATGTGTGTGTGTGCTGAGCCACTGTTGTTTCTTGAAATATCCGGCGTTGGCAATGTACCACGAAACCCATCAGGAAGAAGGCGACTGGTTCTTGGACCGTCACAGCATCTTGTGTCCTCAGTGGTCTGGACTAGAGTGTCGTTGCCTTATGGCACTTGGTGCTGAGTGCCACCGTGTTGAGGGCTTCTGAGAGGCCCTGGAGATGAGTTTGCTTCATCCATCTGTAGACTTTTTCTCGTCATTATGTCTTCCATCTGGCACTGCAAATGCCTGTGTCGGGTTTTTTGTTCCAGGTGCTTTTGGTTTCTTCCCTCTGGTCCCCATACCCCCCATGGCTTTCAAGATTGTGTCCTATTCCTGCTTGGTGGTCCATATGTTCTCTTCCAGACAGACTTTCTCTGCTCTGATATTTGCTCTGATGGTCTCTTCCTCCTTCTTTCTGTTGCGTAATAAATCCCTTTGTGGGCAGATCTTGCTTCTCTTGACAAGCACAAAGCACCGTTTGGCCAACCGTCATTTTGCTGTTGACACGGCATCACATTACCGAAGAGATTTAGGGCAATGAAGTGCTCCTGTTGTTCCCCCCACGTACATGTTGGTGTTTGCTTCCTTTCTGCATGAGAGAGGT
Source organism: Zeus faber (assembly GCF_960531495.2). Lineage (NCBI taxonomy): Eukaryota > Metazoa > Chordata > Actinopteri > Zeiformes > Zeidae > Zeus > Zeus faber. The sequence goes on from NC_137197.1 coordinate 13,257,052, forward strand.
GCAAATGAATGTGATAAGGATTTGTGTGTACATAACCAGTGGCATGTCTGCAGGCATGATACAGAGTGCATGAGTAGGAACTAGCCCCCTTTGTGGAGCTAAGTGACAAGCCTGTCTCATTATTTGGTGTGAGTAGGCCAGTTTATATGTTGCTGCTATCTGACACTCTGACTATCTGTGTCTTCCAATTTCTCCAGATTCTATTCTCTGAGGGGTTTGGCAGAAGCAATTCAGGTCCCAGTCTTTCTGTGGACCACAATACAGGCAGCACAATAATATACTTTTTGGATTACCGTTTGAGTCTTGGTGTCCGGGGAATCTATTTGGTAGCTTGCCTGTGACAGTACATTTTAACGTTGCCTCAGGTCCGGCGCCAGAACATATCACTTGACGGGGCATTTTATTATCGTGAGGGGGCACAACCAAATCACCAAGGCGGGTGCATCCACACAAACAACACGACAACATGACCAGCACCAAAATAATCACCACGGCAGGTGCATCCACACAAGCAATGCAACAACATGACAAGCACCAAAATAAATCACATCCACACTGGCAATTTCGTATGACAACATGAGCAGTAACACTGCATGCACACTGCACATTAATCATCATAAACAATAGCATCGTGTTCAAGTTGCCACTCTGCAGATAAAAGCTACACACAAATAAATGTTACTACTGAACACAGCAGACACAATAAACATGAAAATAAAATAATATACTGACCTCCTGTGTCATTCATTGAGCCTCATAGAGCTGGAGGCGGCATTTCCCTGCGGCATTGAATTTCCTCAGCAAATAGTCTTTTCCGATCCCAATGGGACTTCTTAGTCAGATCCTTTTCAAAACTTAGTTGAATCAGGTGAGCTTTGCGTGGGTGAAGCCTACTCCATCTGTGATCACTGAAGATGTTTTCAAAGCAAAAAAAGGAATTTTCACGGGTGGCAGTTGAGGCCCCAAATGTTGAAGCAGATTTGACCGCTAATAAGACACTTGGCATTGCCGCCGGGATCTTGCGGCTGGTGGTGAGAAGTGTCTTTAAAGTCCATTTCCCACCACGCAAAGGCGGAGAAGACCCTTCCATGTGTGACGAATAAACTGTCAGGAAACATGGTATTCAGCATCTATGATTTGTTCTGCTCAACTCCAACAGAGGTTTCACTTTGTCACAGTCCAAAAATGTAGCACTTTCTGGGTCGAGTGAAACAAGTAATTCCAGTCGTGCGAGCTCTCCAAAGCGCAGGGCCATTTTTCGCATACCGCATCAATACAATCATAAAACAGTCTCCGTTACTCTGCTCGCTCGTTTTCCTGGTCGTTGTTCCGCACTTCCGTTGATTGTTTAAGAACATAGTCTTGTAGATGTGCTGTGGTTGTTGGGCGTCTTTAGCTTACTTTGTGGGCCGTCCGCATCAATAGCTTAATACTGATCCCATAACACATTGAATTCTGTGTCAGCGTGGAGATGCTCAACAAAATCTGTGGCCGATTTAACCAGTTTGACTGCTGGTAAGGGGTCCATGTCCTGGGACTGCAACAGCCTGTTAGGTGGCTAAAGAAGCAACACAATCCTGTTCACCAGACGCTCAATAAACCTGAAACTAAGCCTTGAAATGGTGCGCAGCAATCCAAACGCCTCCACCCACACATCTGCTGGAAAAGACATGTTTAGCTGAACCTGGTTCAACTGTTGAGATTTGAATACAACCTGCACCGTAGCCATGTGTCCAGTCCATCGTTGGTCGACCAGCCAGTTCAACGCTTCACCTTTATAGTGAATCGCGACTGTGGGCTTCCTTAAGTTACAGTTAAGTTACAGAAATCCGGCACCAAAATATATTGCACATTATAGTGCACATGCATTATAATGAGATGGAGTTGGTGGTTGAAACAATGTACATTGGGAATTTCACTACCCAATTCATCCTGAAGCAGTTTCTCTACAGCTCCGTTCTTCCCCAACATTAATGAGGCTCCATCATACCTTGACATGTTTTTTTTTGTTTTTCTTTCATGGTGCTCAGTCCAGATTTATACATTTTGGAAATAACTATTTGCGTGAGAGTATTCTCCTCTATCTGCTATTGCATTGTCAAAAGACACTTATAGAATATAGCCTTTTTTCAGGCTTTATTCAAAGAGCGATAGGAACATCCCAATTCCTGGCTCTGTCATGCTAATAGCTAATAGCCCAAAATGTTATCACGTCAGCCATAGATCACACATAACAATGGTTCCAAGCAAACTGATCTGTGTACACTTGTGTACTTATTTCCTGGCTGGTTGCCTCAAGCACCTGTCCCTCTCTCTAAAGCGTCTCACATACTGTAGATGTGGTCTTTTGAAGTGGCATGTCCATGCCTGGCATCCGCAGTTTTGCGCCTGCGCTTTGTCTTGGGCCTGCACTTGGGCGTGGGTTGGTTTATGCACTGTGGGGCCGGGCGTAGGTGTTGCTTCTCTGGGGGCTGGGGGGTCTTCTGTGGGTGCAGGGCAGGGTGCTCGGGGCTTTCCTGAGGTCTTGGAATGTCTATACGGCTGCGGGACTCAGAGGTGGCTTCAGGGCCGATATAATTCTGACCTCATACACCAGAACCAATTGGGACAGGTCCCGTACACTCACCTGTGGACACATCTGATGCACACACATCACATGCACATGCACATGCACAAACGCACACACACACACACACACACACACACACACACACACACACACACACACACACACACACACACACACACACACACACACACACACACACACACCACCAGCACCTGCTTTGAACACACCCCTGAACACCCTCCTGATTACTTCACTCTTCTTTCCTCCCTTATTTACTGCCATAACTAAGACAGGAAGAGGCAACGTGCCCAATTGCTGTTCCAGTTTGGACTGGACTTAACTAACCCGTTTTGTCGATACGTTGTCATCTGACATTTCTATGTTTATGTTTTCCCCGGTGCAAGTTGTTTTTTGGTTCTATGCTTATTTGTCTCAGCCGTTGGGATTCTACTCCTCTTGGAGAAATAATGATGATTAGTTGTTTTCAGACCAAAACATGGTAAGAACGTTCTCCAAAGAGGGGGATTGGTGGTGGTTCTGTGTAACAAAAAAAAGCTGTGCTTGTCATCCTACCGGTTAGTCCGCAGGACAGAGTTGTTGCAGCAGTTATTGATGATTAAAGAATTAATAGAGTTGCATTGCAGGTTGAGAAGTTGAACTCCACTCGCAGACTTACTGTCCTAGATGCAAGGGCACAAATACTCTGTGTTGAAAACAAAATGAAGTGGCATGTCTGTGCAACCTTTTATTCTAACATTCTAGTCAAGAAAGCCTTTGATAACAAATGCTGAACCCGATGAAGTATTGTTCATATTTTCTGCATGGAAAACAGCATAGATCCGCTTTGGCAGAATATTCCAGCCAGGCCCTGTTACGGTACCATGTATTTGCTAAACTTGGTTTCTTCCAGAAATCATGTGAGCTGGAACCGTGTCCAGTTTTTCCTGGTTAGGGACGTTATTACCAATGTCAACTGAGGTTGTGGCACTTTTCAGGATTGCTTGCTCTGGCCGAGTACAGATAGCAGTCGGAACGACTGTTGAAGCTGGGCACGGGAGTTCTGGCGTTGGGCCTGCCTCAAGCGTAGCATCAAGGGAGGACTCACAGACTGATGGTGGCATAAAGAGCGACAACGATTGTTGTGTGCCAGTTAAAGAGGGCGGCTTATTTTTTTTAACCATTTTCTGACCATATTTTTGTTGTTTGCGAGTGGTGACGACTATCACATTTGCTAATAGGCTAAGTTTAGCATTGGTGAAATAGGGGCGACGTTCTCAACAGCTTTCTTGCGTTTCCATAGTAACTCTCCACCAATGAATTCAAATCTTGATTCTAACAATGAGACGCTGTGCTACAGAAGGTCTTAAATTACATCAATCACATATATTAAAAAAAAATATATATATATATATATATTTTATATAAACAATTAAATTAGATTAAAATCGACTCCTGCAGCAGGAGTGATTTTGTTCTTTTTCTATAAATATTTTATTTCAAATGTAATTGTTAATAATTTTTTTACATTTGAGGTTGGACCAGCCACCAGCAGGAGAGGAGTTCAAATTAGCAGGCACAGTCCTATCCAGCCGCCCCTAACAGTGGGCTTGCGTTGCCTGCAGGTTCTATCAGAAGAGGAGAGTAGCAGATGCAGACATCAGCATACTCAGGAAATAATGAATGATTTGCACTTTTTCGATTTTTTTTTTTTTTTTGATCATTGTTTATATCTTGGTGTCTCTTGGATGTGTTTGGTCAAACACATAGTACTGTACAATGGCATCTGATAGGATGCACAAAATAAATTGAGACTATTAATATTATTATTTGATTGCACAATATTTTCATTATTTCTGTTATTATTATTTGAGACCATCAAAAATATATTCTTTCAATGATAGAAACAAGCAAATAAACAAACAAACAAGCTACTAATACGGTTGATTTGACGAAAACGCAATGAGGACCTCAAGGAAGTAACTTGAGTCAGCTGAAGAAAGGCAAACTAAAGTTAGTTTTCTTGTAATTACATACAGTACATGTGTGCTTGAGGCTTGATATTGTGCAGACCCTTGTCTATAGATGATCTATAGTGATTTGAGTTACCTTTGACTCATAAACTTCTGGACTGGCCTCCATTCTGAAAATGCATTTTACCAGATATAATGAGCAGACCAGCAAGGGAATATGTTTGACTCAGCCTGTTTCAATACTTATATATAAATAACAGGAGTATATAATTCACTTCTACTTTGTTAGTGTATAGAATGGTGCGACATTGCTTGCAATAGGGATTGATTAGTGTGTGGTACAAACATGTCCTGTTAACTTAAACTGTTTTCCATGGTTATATAAGATCTCCAGAGAGCAAGTTAATGAGAGAAAAGAGAGTAGAGAGCTAATTTATAAAAGTGCTTACGTTTATAATCAAGAGGATGCTCATTGACAAAATAAAGTGCCTATGCTCTAATTATCCTAATTTCTAAAACAGTGCATATCCGTGTTTTAAATCACAATTAACATAGAATTTGGCTTACCATATGTGAACAAGCCTCTTGCCCCACACTGTTAATACCCAGAATGGTCTATAAATAGACAATCATCTGCCTATAATTAATATGGATAGGCATATAACAGCTGAAAAATCCAATCCCTGTCCAACCCATTCTCCACTTAGTCTTCCAACAGCGCCAAAGCAGGCAATTCATGGCCCTTTATACCTAATCCTGATACGAACGGCTTTACACGTTGAATTTGTGGCAAATTGCAGCGAAAGACCCATTATCTCAATAAGATTTGAGGAATGAGGACAATGAACTATTTGAACTACACATATACACCTCTGCACATTACTCTGCCCAGGTGAGGACTATGGATCCTCATCTTCCTGTGGAGGAAGGCACATGATCTGTAGGACGGCACCACAGGTTATTGGTTTGGTCCCGGGCTCCTCCTTGTAGTGTGCTGATGTGTCCTTGAGCAAGACACTTAACCCTCTATACATCAGATACTAGGATGGGTAAATGCCCTGTTGTGGGAATGGTAAAGGTTTATAAATTAAACAATCATTCACTTTTTGGGTTACCATTTGACTCTTGGTGTCCAGGGGATCTCGTTTGTAGCCTGCCGAGGAATGACAGTAAATTTGGACATTGCTTGCAGGTTTAAAGCAAAATTAGCAATTTGCATCTTACCCGGATTAGGACGAGAAGGTCAATATCAATTCCATCCGAGTAAAAATAAAAACCTTTAAACAAGAGTTTAAGGTAGTAGCAGTTGTTTTAAATGCAGCTACATTTCCTGGAAGCAGTGTGCGGCAGACCAAGGGGTGTGGTCAAGCCTGCATCCGACCCCAGGACCCACGCAGGATTTGCAAGGTCTCCACCTCATCCCGATGCCCGGGAGGAGAATGTCCGTGGGCCCGCTGCGTCCGACCACTAGGATTCATCAGGTCCCCAGGCTGTCCCGGCAACCGGTGATCTATTCATTTGGGCAGATGTGCGTAAATGGTGCGTTGCATGTCCTGATTGCCAGTGAGACAACCCTCCGACTACAACAAAAGGGCCGTTGAGGCCCTCCAATGGTTGAGGCCCCTCTTCGTCCCCTAGTCAAGGTCCCGTTCCAAAGACTCGGTATGGACCTCATCAGGTCGTTAGACCGCAGTGCCCGCGGGAATCATTTTGTGTTGGTCCTAGTGGATTATGCCACCCGATACACTGAGGCGGTGCCATTGCACAGTATTATGGCCAAAATTGTGGTGCAGGCGCTGTTTCGGGTCATGTCCCGAGTCGGGATTCCGAAAGAAATCCTGACCTGCCAGGGCAATACCTTTATGTCACGTACACTACGGGAACTTTACGTTACTGGATGTCAGCTCAAATCAGACCAGAGTTTACCATCCATAGACCGACGATCTGGTGGAGTGCTTTAATGAAATGCTGCAAAACATGATTCTAAAATATGTTTACCACACGACAGCCGTAATTGGGAAAAGTGGTTGGACCCCCTGTTGTTTGCACTACAGAAGGTTCCCCAGGCCTCCACTGGATTTTTACTCTTTGAACTCCTCTTTGGCAGGAGACCCTAGCAACAGTAGGAATGAGATACAGAATGTTACAGGAGAGCAAGGTTACACGCACTGATTTGGCTATTATCACGGAGAATTTGCTCTGGGCTCATGAACGTCAGCGACTCTTATTTGGCAGGGGGGCTCGGCTCAGACAATTTGCACCGGGAGACAAGGTGTTTGTGGTGCTCCCTCATCCAGCTCTAAATTGCTTGTGAAGTGGCAAGGGCCTTTTGTGGTCACAAGGCGTGCTGGCGAGATCAATTATGAGGTCGAACAGGCAAGAACGACACAGATTTATCACCCAAACCTCTTAAAAGATTGGAGCCATATGAGTTGGGGCCGGAGGTTCAAAAAGTGGCCGATCATACCACGGGCCTGTTGAGTGACTCTCTTCTTGGATTGAGTGATCTCTCTCCAGTCTAGAGTGCTGACTTTGTCGCACTTCAGTGTTGCTTCTCTAATGTTTCCTCTGTCCTGCTAGGCCTAACGTCCCTCATACAGCACCATGTGGAGACAACCCGGGGGTGAAGGTGCACTCTCTGACGTACCGCTTCCCCGAACATAGACGCAAGATCGTGCAGGCCGAATTAGAGGCCATGCTGGACATGGGCGCGATAGAGGAGTCCACGAGTGACTGGTCCAGTTCCATTATGCTTGTGGATAAGCCTAATGGGTTGGTCCGGTTCTGCATAGACTACCGAAGGGTGAACGCGGTGTCAAAGTTCAACGCCCACCCGATGCCCTGGGTCGATGAGCTTCTCAATCAGTTAGGTACCACTCATTTTTCATGACACTGGTTTTAACGAAGGGCTACTGGCAGATTCCCTTGTCTCAGGAGTCCAAGGAAAAATCTGCATTCTCCACTCCATTCCGGTTGTACCACTTTCGCACGCTTCTGTTCGGGTTGTTTGGTGCCCCAGCCACCTTTCAGAGACTCATGGACCGTGTGCTGCATCCGCATGTAGTATAATAGAAAACATGCGGATGCAGCACGTGGTCCATGAGTTGCAGCAGTTCTTGGGGCTGGCCGGCTACTACAGGAGGTTTGTACCAGACTTTTCAGAGCTGTGGTGTGGGGACGGCTGGTTTGAGCAGCTACACCTGACCTGGATCTAGGTGATTGGGTCAGGGTGGCTGCATACCTGTTGAATGTTTTTTGGTTAGAAGAGAGGTTAAAACCCCCATTCTCACACACACTCAGGATAGGAGCCCTGTCATGACATGTCCAATCTGTTCCTGGCTAATTCCACCTAGTCTCCTCTCTACAATACACTGGTGTCGACAACCCATCGTTTATCAGAATCAGAAATACTTTACTGGGTCTCTGTGCCGGAGGGCCGTGAAAATGCCACTTAGATGGCGTATGTCAGGCAGAACTGCTACACTAGCCCCTTGTCCGATTTAACTCGAAAGGGTCAGCTCTCTGTGGAAAGCCAGTTCTGTTTAACCCTAACTTCTCTCTCCATTTCTGTCTGCAGACCAACACGTTGGACAGAGGGCTGGGCACAGTCTTGTCCCAGCAGGTGGAGCGGCCCAAGTGGTGCTGTACCTCAGCTGCACCTCAGCTGCAAATTCTAAGAGGGGGGGGTCAAGGTACAGCAGAGTGGAGAAGGAGTGTCTTATCCCCCTTTTATCTTCTGGGTCGTGCTTTCACCCTCTCTTTGGATCACGTCCCGCTGCAGTGGCTCCACCGCATGAAGGACACAAGCGCTCGGATCACCATGTGGTACCTGGCTCTCCAGCCTTTTAACTTTCAGGTGGTCTATAGGCCGGCCGCGCAGATGGTCGTGGCAGATTTTCTCCCTCTCGCTCTGGGAGCTGCAGACATGCAGCATGCAGCATGGCTCCCTTTCCCGCTGCTGCCAAGCTGCCTTGAGTCGGCCGAATCAGCGCCCACACGGCGCTGATTGGTCCGACTCAGGGCAGGGCGCTTTCTTCATGGTTGTCTGTCTTGCAGAGCGGATGGGCACATGGGCTCGTCAGCCGGCCAGGAGCCAGAGCGGACCACCATTCCTCCTGCGCCCGAAATCATTATTCTTTATTATTTATACTTGTGGTCCGCGAGCATTTTTGCTCATCTTGAAAAAAAAAATCACAGCCAGAAAGACTTCGTCTCCCTCCCTAAACCCCTACCTGTGGGCAGAGACTCCCACACAGTGGTAATCAGCTGTCGGTACTGTAGGGTTGCCAGTTCAGTCACGTCCATTTTTGTTGACAGTAATGGTCTGGCACGAGGCACTGCAGTTCTTACCTGCCAATCCTCAACTGTCTTGGGTGCAGTGATTATAAACCACTTCACGGCTGTTTCCTCTTTCACTTTACTCTCAATAAAGACACAATATGTAGTCCTTAAATACATTTTGAGACATTGGAAGTACAACCCTATTTCACTGCAGCTAGGCCAGTTGATCCAATCTGCGGCCTTGCATTAAGCAAACACATTTGAAGCATGAAGCCTGTCGCTTTGTTGACCTTGTCATCATCCTTCTGTTGTCACCGAGTGCAGAGAGACACAAGAGACAATAAAATGAATGGAGGTGGACTCACCACTTTACAAACTCGGACAGCCTACGAGGCTGTTTTTGATGTTTTGTGTGCTATTGTTTGAATATTTATTTTTGCCGTTTGATCTCCCTTCAATAATTCATAATTTATTTGGGCAGGGAAGTGCATGTCCATGATCAATTGGCACAATGCCTCTGGGCAATTTAAAAATAAATCCCTGACACTGTAAAGAGCATAAGTAACATTTTGCAGGAAATCTTTGATATTATTTCATGCCAGCACTCTCAGTCAATCTAAAGCAGTTTTCTCATTTTCATCCTTTTGCCAACAGAATCACCTCATTTCCCTCCCACATGGCTCATAACTTCCTCAGAGATCCATACATTTTCCTGTCAGATTGAGGTTTTTTTTTAATAAATTCCAGCAATTGCGTTGAATGTGGCACATGCCTTCTGTTGTGCCTGCCTATGCATTGTTTATAGATGAAGTCCCAGGTCACCTTGTTTAGATGGAGACAAAAACATGTGACAGACAGCGAATTGCATTAAAAAAAAGCTTGAAAAATGAAGTACGCCATAGAAACCAAACATTTGGACCACGTCCCTTCTGTTGAAATTAATGAGCACCTGCTTTCAACCTAATGCTCATGAGCATACAGTATATATATATATTTCCTCATCGTATTAGGCTATTAAGTCCCATTTAAATTGTAACTTGGTGATTTTTCTTCTCCAGTACTTACTGGGAGATTGG
>NC_137197.1:13271947-13276947 GCF_960531495.2 Zeus faber
AGATAACAAAACAAGAAGAAATATCCCCACCGCCTCAAGTCACCGAGGTAATAAAAGAAAATCAAATCAATCATTCAGAAGAAGGCAAACTTTTGAGAAGAGAAAGTCCCGAACCCACCCGCTGAAAAATGTTTGGAATGGATTTGCGGGACTTGCAGTGTAATCCACCCAAAACCGTCAATTTTATGGATTGCGACTTTGCAAACAGACGAGCGACGCTCCTGTTGTGTCCATTTCAACGCTGGAGAAACATCAACTGTGCCGTCGACGGCGGTGGCGGCGGGAGACAGAGACACTCTGAGGCTTCCAAATCCCTCAGATTTGGGTTTTGCGGTGTGGATCTGGTGGCGAATCGCCGGCAGGGTGAATACCCGCATTGTTTTCCCCATCAAAGGTCTTATAAGATTAAAAAATCGACACAAGAGATCTATTGGTCTGCTCATCGGCATCGCCCACAGCCGTTATGCGAGGAAAGCCCGCGTCGTGTCATTTCACGTCCATGTTTTAAGGAACATTACATTTTGGTTCATTTAATCACAATTTGTTCTCGTTATGACATGTCATTCCAAAGTAATTGTCGAAATGATGGAATAGCGTGCTCCACAATCGAACATGAGGTCAGAGCTAACCCCTTTGCTTCCCTCTGGGGCGGGACACAGAGTCACACCGCAGCGTGACGTCCTTGTGTATGAATAGGGTTGTTCACACATGTGCTTCAGAAAGGCTCCACCATACTCACAAAGAACACAATTGTGAGGAAGCCCATAGCCATTACGTGCGTGCGTGTGTGTGTGTTTGTGTGTGTGTGTGTGTGTGTGTGTTCACGCACACGCGCCCCTCAGTGGTGCGAGCGTTGCTCTCGAGTGTGCGTGAGGGTTCCATTACCGTCCTCACGATGGTGAATGACAATGAGATCTTTAAACTGTCGCCGTGTTGCACAACACCGAGACGAGCGCCACCCCTCCGGGGCTTAACCAGTGAATTACTCTCTACCTAGCGGCTACAGCTGCCTGTAATTTAGCCTGACGTTAATTTTCGCTGCTAGTCATATTGATGCGGCACGCTGCCACTCTGTCAGCGACTCGGGCTGATACCATTTATTTACAAGTCAAGGTTTATCGGCACGGCGCGCTGTAATTTGACAGGTGCGAGAACCGACTGCCTGCGAGTCTGCGGCTGCAACGTGAGCACAGCGGCTCCGTCAGCCATCACTGCCAGATGTAAAGAATTGTGAAGTTATTTTTGAAAGTCTACTTTCGGAGGCTTTTCGGGGGTTTTGTTCATACTCTGCGAACAAGCTTTGACTGGCGATGCGCACGCCAGGTGGCAACAACATTCTCCCCCTCGGTGGGACGCGAAAGGGACACATTGTGTGTAATTACGTTGATTATCGTCGAGACAAAGGGTGTTAATGTGGACGCGTTGTTACACTCGCGTCTCTGAGTGCGTCTTGAGCGCGCGCGCGTGCCAATCCTGTCCTGCTGTGAAAGGTTTTAACTTCCTAAAAAAATAAAAAATAAATAAAAATATGTCACGGTTTCTTCACGAGCGACAATGAGCCGTTAGCCCGGATATCGACTTCTCCCGTCTTCTCCCGAGAGCGGAAAAACAAAAGTTGCGGAGCGGTGCGAGGTATTCATCAGGACGAGGCAGTGATTTGCATGACAATGAGGTAATAACACCCGTGACTAACGGTGCATGGTTACCGCTTGTCTGGCGTTCACCCCGTCGCCATCAAGCCGCTCCATTCACGTCCTTCCTCGACGGAGGCATCCGGTTCATGGCCACATTATAAACGCACTGTTCAGTGGCTCTCACTGACTTGAATTGATCCCTGCCTCGCCCCAAGTAATGCCGCGAGTCCCCGGCCACAACCTCGCAGTGTAACGCCATCAATTGATCTGTATCTGGTTTTTTGCCCGTTCTCAATAAGGGATACGAGACAGCTAATGGGGGGAGGGGGTGCCGAGACAAGAGAGAATATGACACAAGGCCACGGCAGAAAGGGATATTCCCCAGCAAACTCCAGATGCAGAAGGAAGCAATTCTGCTCCGCTCAGCAGGTGGGCGACAAGGGGGGAGGAACGCTCGGAGGGGGGCGGGGGATGGAAGGGGTGGATGGGAGGACAGAGAGGGAAAAGATGGAGGGGTAATGTTTTGACCGATGGTGCCGGCGAATCGGTCGAGGAGAGGGGTAGAGAGCGATAGAAGGATTAAAGAAAGGTGGTTAAATAGACGAGTCCACGGCGAAGGCGAGGGGAGGCGCGGGTGAAGGTGAAGGATGAGTGGGGGGGGTAGAGGGGAAGGGCGGAGAATGTGGGAGGGGTCGGTGGTGAATAGCTGAAAATGGTTTGCATGGATGAGTCATGTGGCCTGCTGGGGTTGGAAGGAGGGGAAAGGAAGAGGGGGAGGGGGGTGATGAAGGGAGAGAGTAGCCGCAGATACAGGAGGAGGGCGGCTTGTTTGTGGTCCGGAAACCGACAAAATAGCAGCGGGAGAGGGAGAGCGAGGGAGAGAAATAGAGTGGAAGAGAGAGAGAGAGAGAGAGAGAGAGAGAGAGCGAGAGAGAGAGAGAGAGAGAAATGACTAGTCACAAGGCAATAGAACATCTATGGAATTCATAGATAGATAGATTGATTCATGGCACTATCGCTTTCGGGAGGGTCTTTTCAGAGGTGGTCTCTCTCTCTCTCTCTCTCTCTCTCTCTCTCTCTCTCTCTCTCTCCCACACACACACACACACACACACACACACACACAGATGTTGGATCCATTAGTGTGACCAGCGCTCGCCGGGACCTTCAGTATTCGGTATTGACTAGTCATCGCTTTCCATGATGACAGACCAAATAGATGGAGTTAAATCAAGGAAAGGTGGGGGGAGGGGCTACACAAACACACTATCCATTTGTCTCACCCCCGCCCCCCCCCATCCCCCTCTCCATTTCCTCCTCTCTATGTCTCCCCCTTTCATACACGGACGCTGAGACATGCTGGCCATTTATTGCGGCTTTCGCAGGACTCGGCTTCAGAGAGGCTGGTTTGGTTTTCCTCCATTTTCTGAGAACTACACGGGCTCCTTCAGGTCTGTGGCTCCTTCGCGAAAATGTTCTCTAATGGTGCCAAAAGGTCAGTAGCAGATGGTAAATTGGGATGAAAGGTAGGTAAAGGTAGATGACCACTATGACAAGGAATATGGTGCATTGACAAGTGTAAGTATCGGACAGCCCCATTGTCCAGCATAACACAATACGTATTGACGTTTCCTTGGCTACAACGGCACGGGGCCCCACATGTGTAATCCTTCATCCCTTGTGCTCCCATATCTGATCTCCCAGTATCTATAAAAACGCGAGATCAATTTCCTGGAATTCTTTTTTTAAGAGAAATAAATCTCTGAATGTAAAGAGTACGGTAGGTTTTTATGGTGTGGATTTCATGGCAAAAATGAAATAAATGGTAAGAAGGGGAAAAAAGAGGCCCTATAGGAATCATTGATCGCTGAGAGCTTTATTGAAAAGTATTGCCCATTGCTCTCATCGATTCTGTTCAACCCTGCTGGAGATTGTATACCGTGGAAAAAGAAAGGGAAGAAGAATGTCTGTATGTGTGGAATCTGTCTGTATGAAGTGCCTGTTAAGGGAGATAAACATATATAACAGTTTTACCTTTTATATATACTGTATACTGTATATATACAGTATATACGTGCATTTCTTCAGGATATTATGACTCAATACACAACACCAAATTGTCAATGACCCTCCTGTGCTATGGCTGTACGTTACTAAGGTGGTGCATTGACTGAACTTATGAATTGACTTGGGTCAGACTAATGGGAACGCCTTTCTAGGGGGCATAAATGGATTGGTCTCCAACAATCCAAGGTTAATATATATTTTGTGTATGCGGTGATCATTTTCAGAATATCTTTCCAGTCTTTTGTAGGGAATTAAAAACCTCTCGTTTCCTTTATACAGCACTGTCTGCACTGAGTGTTGTACATTTTTGTCATGTAAACCAGCAGAAAGCTCTCTTCGAAAGAGCGGATTCATCCCACAGCCATGAACTATCCATTTTTAAACCGGTAGACATCGATGCCAGAGGAAAGGAAAACGTGGTGTGCGTCTTTTAACAGACATCTTACAATGTGTGGCACATCTTCAGCCTGCTATGGCTATGCTATGATTGATACTTGCAAGATAGATAGACAAATATTGTGACTTTGAGTGATGTAGTGTCATGTTCTTCTAATATGTCGTGTGTGTGTGTGTTTGTGTGGGGGGTCGGGGGGGGGGGGGGGGGGGCGGTTGTGTGTGTGTGTGTGTGTGTGTGTGTCTAAGTGCAGAAAACCTGTCTTCTGCAATTTATTATATATATATATAATTTACACAATGTCACAGACACAAAGTGTTAAGATCATTGCTGTGTTGTCCTTTGTAGTTATTCCACAATGTCTTATTGTTGAGTCACATGACGAATAACTAAATCTATGAGCAGCTGAAAGCAGAAAGGTAATGCTCTGTCCTCGAGGCCCTAAAGCTGAACTCAAATGCGGCTCTCCTGATCTCCTCTCGGGGCAGAGTTCAGATGGATTTCAGCACCAGGCCACTGTCCGTGGTACTGAAATCCACATGAGCCGCTGAGGCTGCGGCGGTGTTGCTGTCGAAAATGATGAAATGATGTTACAAACTGTGATGGAGTCCAGCCTTTGGTTTTAATTCCACAAACTACACAGCCATCTCCGCATCAAGTTTTTGCTTTGTTTTTTTTTGTTTGCCTAAGCAGGAGGGCTCTTCGCCTTCAGCTTTGTCAGCATGAAGATTGCTGGAGTTGGTTGAATTGCATTGCGTTCACTGCATTGTCCGGGAACTAGCCTGTATCACATGCAAATCTAACTTCGAGTGATAAAGCATATAGAATATAGTGTCCATGTTTGAATCCGGATTAACGCCAGGCGAATGAGAGGGTTTGGCTCTTTATGGTTGGGCAGCCAACAC
>NC_137197.1:13281947-13294447 GCF_960531495.2 Zeus faber
TGTACCAGAAAGACAAATGATCTTTTGTGACCGGGTTATAATGAAGACGCCGCTAACTCTTTTCCTCCTCTCCCTCTGTTCTCCCTCCAAAACTCTTCCTGTCGCCTTTTTCATCTCCTCTCTCTCTCTCTCTCTCTGTCTTTTACCCGCCCCTCACCTCTCTCTTCCTCTCTCTCTGCCTCTCTCCCTCTGCCTCTTCACCTCTTCCTCCCTCCCTCTCTCCCTCTCTACCTCGCCTCTCTTCCTCTCTCTCTCTCTTTCCCCCTTCTCCATCACTTTATCTTCTCTCCCTCTCCCTCTCTCTCTCTCTCTCTCTCTCTCTCTCTCTCTCTCTCTCTCTCCTCAGGTGGGTTGTTCATCAGGAATACAGATCAGGAGTACACAGCTTTCCGTCTCGCTATCTTTCTTCACAACACCAGCCCCAATGCTACGGAAGCGCCCTTTAACTTGGTGCCACACGTGGACAACATCGAGACCGCCAACAGCTTCGCTGTCACTAACGCATGTAAGTGATTGTTGTTGTTGTTGTTGTTGTTTGGGGATAAAACCTTATACGATTTTGCAGCGTCACCCGTGCTACTCTCTAACTACTGTATTGTTTATATTACTGTTTGTATTGATGCAAATCAAGATGCATTTAAAAACGTCTGCCAGATCCTCCAGCCGGTCTCAACCCAAAGTTTGAAATGACACAAGGGACGATATGGCCGAGAACATGTGCTTAAATGGAACATTTTCCTCATCCATCCATTGCCATTTGTAAGCCCCTATACCTCTCTCCATTGCGACAAAAAGGTTAATGATGTCTCAGAGTAATCGGCTTCCTCATAGTTGCAGAGGGTAGTTGAAATGGGGCCTCGGTGGAACACGGCGGAGCGGAACGGTCGCTCCGCGTGTCCTTCTCCATCTTTCTGAAGTTGACAGCTCATCTTTCACCCTCCCGGCCTGTCGTTGGGGAGATGAGCTCCTTAACTCTCTCTTGACCTGGAAGTTTGGGAGGGATCCCGAGATGTATGCACTGCTAGGGTGTGTGGGTAATGCGATCTGTCTGCTGCCTCGTTGCCCTCGAGCCGAATCAAAACATTTTAGTTTTCTTTGTTTGTTTGTTTGTTTTTGTGCCTAGGCCTTCTATGGCATCGATAAGATTGTGTATCTGCGTAAATATGCACGACATATGTATGTGCGAACAACTCACACGCTACAATAAACTACATTTACAGCTATTCAGAAAAAGAGCAATTTGGTTCATAAAATAAACGTTGCCGTGTCTGAGGGATGACATTTTTAATTTCCCGGCCTTCGTTTATGAAATGGGCTGTCACAGTTGGGGCGCTCTGTGTTGCTCTGCATGGGCTGTCAGAGCAACGACATAAGCTGCTGCCAATTTCCTTCAATGGCTTCAATAGTCTTCTACTTTGCTATTCTGCAGGAGCAAAATATTGGTGCTAAAATGAGGTCCACAGTGATCATTTTTCCACTTGCAGTTAGTCTTTTTACAATTGAGATCCATTGCTTTGTGATTTTTCTTTATGTGTCCTGCAGTATTTCTTATAAAGTACTAAAGTACCAGCAGTCAATAAGCTTCCATTTTTATCAAGTGCAGGAACATTTTGAGCAGATGGTCTCCGGCTCATAGATGCATTTGATTTTCCACCAATCTTGAGTTGAGTCGGAGTGTTTATGTTGCTGCATACAATACAGAGAGCGCAAATGAGTTGAGAGCTATCAGTATCATATACATTTTTTTTCAACCCAACCCTCGTTTTTCCTTGGGCACTCACACTTGATAGTTCAATGCAAGCAGTTTGGTCATATGATTAAGAAGGTTGACCCCCAGAGTGATGCTGGGTGGGGGAGTGGAATAGTGTGTTCGTGTTTAGATCATTAATCGTAGCCGGCCACATGCAAGGCTTGTATTAGGCAGACAGCGACGGTGACGGCAGGCAATTTATTCAGACATCGTTTTCTGCTCAGCTCCAGTGTGTGTGGACGGGATGACGCCGCACTGTGGGATTACGTGGCCCCTGCTTATCTTTCAGCGAGGCAGTCTGGGTGTTGAACTTTCCAACGCCCAATCAGACCTTTAATTACCTCCGTCAACAGCCTCACAGGGAGAGAGCAAGGGCACGGTTTTGTGATGTGTTTCCACCCTGTGCATTTTTAAGTCTGTTAAGCGTTTAACCTATTCCGGCAGAAAGTTGCGTAACCAAGGCTTTTGTGCAAATATGTGTGCATGTTTATTTGTGTTTTTTAGTTGTTTTTTTTTCTGGTATAGGAACTTGACAGACTCAAGTGTGTCTTCGTGGGTGTGCTGTGCTCAAGGACTCTCAAGAGGTCTTGGTTATTTACTTTTGCTAGAAAGTCACAATTTGTGCACAAGCTACACCATTGGAGGCTGTGTGTGGGTGCGCGCCTGTGTGCGTGCGTGCGTGTGTTTGTGTGTGTGTGTGTGTGTGTGTGTCTGTGTGTGTGTGTGTGTGAGAGAGAGATTAGTTTGAAAGGACAACACACCTGAATATCCGACCGCATTAATAAGACATTGGGATCGTCAGGACTCATTTTGTGTCCTCATAAGCCGAATGCGCTATTAAAATTAACATTCAAAAAAAAAGAAAAGTCATTCAAAAATGTTATGGTGCTGTCTCTACTCGACATGATCCGGAAAAGAAATTCTAGCTGGCTCTATAAAACAAGAAGTCATGGCCTTTGTTCTCTCATTCCTTTTAAACGTGTGTGCGTGTGTGTGTGTGTGTGTGTGTGTGTGTGTGTGTGTGTGTGTGTGTGTGTGTGTGCGCGTGCGTGTGTGTGTGTGTGTGTGTCTAACCGTGTGTGTGTTTGTTTGTGGTGTGTGTGTGTGGTGTGTGTGTGTGTGTGTGTGTGTGTGTGTGTGTGTGTGTGTGTGTGTGTGTGTGTGCGCATGCGTGTTTAAGAGACAACTGACAAAAGATCACTTGCTTGATCCAGTTTCCTTTAACGAGTTTGTTTCCACATAAGTTTATTACTTTAATTTATTGGCACTTAAGGTGAACCACATAAAGGAGGTGATTAAGCTCAGTGTTAAACCGCCGGGCGTTAAAGCGATGTGGCTTCTAACCAGGACCTGGATGCCGGGGCGGTTAAAGGGAAAAGAGCAAAGATTTGCAATTAAACGTGACAGGAGAAGAACACTGGTGTTGTAGCCCCACATGCCAATGGATGACATGATCAACTTCCTGTTTGCATCGACGGCTGAGTAACTTTGGATTTTCTGACAAACTGCCTTTTTTTAATTGATTCTTAAATACCTTACAAAAGAAAATGTGATATGCAAACTGTCACACAGAAAAAGGAAAAGAAAAGTCCAAATATTCATAACAGTATACAGTCTTGCAGCGGATTGGTTTGGGCTGACATACAAATAAGATTTCCCTCCAATAAACAGTAATGTCGTTCCTACCCTGCCCCCCCCCCCCTTAAAAAATAAAACCACCTGACACACCTGCGTCAGCGGTTCACTGTTTCGAGCGGGAACCAGGCGGTGTCATCAGTCGAATATGACACTGTGTTTCACCGCGATGTCATAACCATGATGTTGTGAAATCAATATTCCTCCGAAGGTTCAAGGCTGTGAACGGAAGCCTCTTGAGAAGGAACAGAAATGAGACTTGTCTAGAGTGACAATGGTGTCAAACATTATTCAGGATCCAATTAATGGCATTTTACTCGTCGCTATTATGAACTTAGACATTTTATTTCCATTTAAGATTCTATACTAGGTTTCAACAGCAGCCAAAGCAAAGATTAACGGACGGGGTAGAAAATCACCTCGAGAGAAATAGTAATTCTAACTCACACAGTCATGCGCACAAATTTCGGCAAATGCTACGCACTGCATGTACTTTGTCACATTTGAGGCAATCCGTCATCTGTGGTGAACTGAAAAGAGGCAAATGTTGTCAAACCCTGCCTGGAGTACACGCTGCAGCCGTGTGCAGGACGCAACAAATCACTGCGCCCGTAAAAAGAGGCAGAGTGAAGGGGATGAATCATTCCATTTATCAATAAGAAGCGCATTGGAAGAAATAGCTGGAAAGGAGCCAATGCACGAGAAGGTAGTTACGGTCGCTCATAATCCAACTCCCGGCGGTTCCTCAAGGAGTTCATTGTGGGGATTAGAGCCATTTTAAATGGACAACTTTTGAGAATGCCTATTACGGGTAGATTGACAGTACACAGCCACTGCTAACTGGACCATAAATAGATATAATATCGTTATCGGGTATGAGACTAGATATCCTCTGGGCTTCTGCTGATCTTACGGTTACATAGTTAAATATTGTCTTTAAGGCTGAATCACAGTCAATATATGCCATTTATTTGAACTTCATAGAGTGTCCAAGCCTCCACCTGCTTGGACGGGACATCCACATTACTAAAGAAGGTTTCTCAGATATTTCCTTTGTGGCAATACCTTGCGAAAGCACCCCCAAAATATTCCCTATCCAGTTACCGATACCAAGGTATTTCTCACTT
The DNA here is from genome assembly GCF_960531495.2 of Zeus faber. Lineage (NCBI taxonomy): Eukaryota > Metazoa > Chordata > Actinopteri > Zeiformes > Zeidae > Zeus > Zeus faber. Next base: position 13,286,460 of record NC_137197.1, read on the forward strand.
TTGGCGACGTCACAGCATCAACAAAATCATGAACCCCCACGATGGCAATTTGTCCAAAAGCAGCAGAGAGCTGAGGCTGATGCTGCGGTGGGGGCTCGGCGCATCGGGGACGGAAGTATCCATTTTTTTTTTTTTTAATCTGTTTTGCTCGTACTCTTTCTTTTGCTTACTCCCTTCCTCCCTCTTTTTTATCCTATTTTATTCACGCAGGAATGCACGCGCAGACACACGCGCACCCGCGCATGCACACACACACCCACAGACACACAAATAAGAGGAGTGTTGAGATAATGAAACTCTCCTGTGTGAACCATCCATATGCTTACACATAACGCACACATAACCAGCAGAGCCTCTCTCCCTCTCTCTCCCTCTCCCTCCCTCTCTCCTCCCTCTTCTTTCTTTTCCCTCCACTCCCGCCCGAGCCCTTTCCCACTGGTACTTTTCCCTCCTCTTCCCTTCCCTTGGTTCTCTGTGGTGCCTTTTTCTTTTTTTTTTTGCCGCCGCCGCCGCCGCCGTCACCCCATCTGCACAGCCGTGGTGAATGGATCTTTTAAATTAATCCTTAACTCCTTTGCTCCGGGTGCCGAGCGCCGCTCCCAATGTGAATGGGAAATTCTGCTTCTGACCTAACGTGCTTCTGCTCCCGGCTGTTCTTTCCCTATTCAGGAAGAGTGAATGGATCATAGAAATATTCCTGCTCCTCGTTGCTTTCCTGCTTACTTTCCCGTCCCGGGTTCACGGCCATATCCACCGATGTCATCAATCTCTCTTTGTTGTTCCATGTGTGCGTTCTGTGTGCGTGCGTGCTTGTGTGTGTGTGTGTGTGTGTGTGTGTGTGCGTGCGTGCGTGCGTGTGTGTGTGTGTGTGTGTGTGTGTGTGTGTGTGTGTGTGTGTGTCACTCTTTGATGTATCTCCACCAGTAAAGCACACTATTCCTTTGGGCTCACTGCTCCCCTATTTACTGGCTTATAGAGAATAATGCACATGGATTAACATGTCCAAGAGCTGCGGTGAGTGTGTTTGTCTGTGTGCTAGTGCATGCAAATTTTTTATTTTTTTACGCTTGCACATGAATTCGGTGTGAATGCGCGGGGGGAGATTGTTGTGCGTGAGCCTTTGTAAATAACATGAAAAAAAAAAAGAAGCAATGCAACTCGAGAGTCACCGCCTCGTGAGTCACCGACCGGATTCGTGCGCAGACGTGGCAAGGCGGAACTTGATGAAGATGGACAGAAACAGAGAAGGGGAATTAAGGACGGCGACGGGAAGAACGAGAGCGCGAAGGTTTAGTAGCCATCAGCGGGAAAGAAGCTAAAAAAATGAAGCTTGAGCCCTAACCAACCTATATTCTGTCTTCTGGTCTCGACCCTGTGATGGTGGAGACGCTCATAACGATTCTGTTGATGCACAACAGAAACTCGTTTCTCATCTGGGGAGTCTATAGATCCTGCCTATGCTTCTCAATTCACGGATCAATACTGTTGATGAAGCATTAACCACTATTGACGGCTGGGCAGGCGGCTGATTATCTGCCTTTTGGAAAAGTGGCCAATCTGCCGCAGATTAACAAGTTAGTACACCACACTGCTGGGTGCAGGCCGCTCTCGCTCCGCGGGTGAGGTTGTTCTTGATTGAGAAACAGGTTTTTGAGTGTGTGTGTGTGTGTGTGTGTGTGTGTGTGTGTGGCTCGACAAGCATCTGCCGTCCTTCATGGTCTCAATGAAGGCTGCATCCAAGGGCAGCGTTTAGCGTCCCATTGCTCTGACCGCCCTCTGCGCACATGGTGGGGAAGAGGCAAAACAAGTCACGTATTTAAGAACAGAACAAGGACGAATAGAAAGATAGCAGCGCAGCATATGTGCTGCTCCTTTGTTTTTCTCACTTACGTGCGGCTACTCAGCCTTTTTAACAGAAACACAAAATAATACGACATAGAAATGTTTTTGTGAAGAGTGCAAACAACTCCACACGCACCACGTCGTTCATGAACGATCCAATTCCTTTTGAGCCGCTCTTTTGAAGGAATGAAGGGACGCTGTTTTTTTTGGGGTTTTTTTTTTGTCAAGTTTAACGTTTTATGTCGTGTTGTTTGTTTAAGTTGCTGTCTCCCGCCACCGGCAAATGTTTCCCCCTCCGTGTAAGAGATAGCCTATGCTCCTCTCTCGACGGGAGGTGCCCTGGCTGAAAAGGCACTGTCACGTCAGGTTCACCAAAACGAAGGCACACACACACTGAGGTTTTATTTCAATAAATTATTTTACTGTTATTTTTTACGTGTAAAAAATACTGTTTATACCTGTTCTACACAGAAATAATTAACTATTGTACAGGTTTTATTTATTTGTTATTGTGAAACACTTTTAAAATATTATATATATATATATATATATATATATATATTAACGGAAATGTATATTTACATTTTCTACTATCCTGGACACCTCCCCTCCAATCAGATGAACTTGTGCAAATTTTAAACAACCCAGCAATGAAGTTGAACCCCTGTCTCTCCCCCTCCCCACAGTCATACACACAGAGCGTTATAGTAGTGTTAGCGTTGCGTTAGACTACTTTAAAACCTTTTTTTTTTTTTTTACACCTTTTTACTTTTTTAATTAAAGAAAAAAGTTCTTAAATATCAAGATACCGAAATTGTGGCGCAGAAACTGTTATACATACGGAACCATGAGCCCACTGTACCGTTGCATCCTTGTTATTTACACCATGTTCCAAATTATTATGCAAATTGGATTTAAGTGTCATAAACATCACATTTTTTGTTTTTCGATTAACCTCATGTATGGTATTGTGTCTCAGGGCTCTTTGGATCACTGGAATCAATCTCAGACACCTGTGATAATTAGTTTGCCAGGTGAGCCCAATTAAGGATTAGCAGGTGTGATGAAGCAGCCACAGGTTTCAAGCAACATGGGAAAGAAAAAGGATCTCTCTGCTGCCGAGAAGCCTCAAATAGTGCAATGCCTTAGACAAGGTATGAAAACATTCGATTTTTTACGAAAACTTAAACGTGATCATCGTACTGTGAAGTGATTTGTGGCTGATTCAGAGCACAGACGTGTTGGTGTAGATAAAGGCATAATGAGGAAGGTTTCTGCCGGACAGATTCATGGGATGAAGAGAGCAGCTGCTAAAATGCCGTTACAAAGCAGGTATTTGAAGCTGCTGGTGCCTCTGGTGTCCCGCGAACCTCAAGGTGTAGGATCCTCCACAGGCTTGCAGTTGTGCATAAACCTACTATTGGGCCCCCCCTAACCAATGCTCACAAGCAGAAACGGCTGCAGTGGGCCCAGAAATACATGAAGACTCATTTTCAAACAGTCTTGTTTACTGATGAGTGCCGTGCAACCCTGGTTGGTCCAGATGGATGGAATAGTGGGTGGTTGGTGGATGGGCACCATGTCCCAACAAGGCTGCGACGTCAGCAAGGAGGTGGCGGAGTCATGTTTTGGCCCGGATTCATGGGGAGAGAGCTGGTAGGCCCCTTTAGGATCCTGAAGTCATCATCTTCAAATCATCTTCATGCATGCCAATGCACCATCTCATGCTGCAAAGAATACTTCTGTGTCATTGGCTGCTTTGGGCATAAAAGGAGAGAAAATCATGGTGTGGCCCTCATCCTCCACTGATCTCGACCCTATTGAGAACCTTTGGAGCATCCTCAAGCAAAAGATCTATGAGGGTGGGAGGCAGTTTGCCTCAAAACAGCAGCTCTGGGAGGCTATTCTGACATCCTGCAAAGAAATTCAAGCAGAAACTCTCCAAAAACTCTCAAGTTAAATGGATGCAAGAATTGTGAAGGTGATATCAAAGAAGGGGCCTGTTAAGATGTTTTTGATTGAAATTGCTTTTGACTTCAGTAAATATGACCTCCTAATGCTGCAAATTCAACAAATGACCATTTTCAGTTCTTTACAACCTTTAAAATGTTTTGAAACTCTGTTGTGCATAATAATTTGGAACAGTGCATTTTGAGTTTTTTATTTTTGAAAAAAATACTGTTATCATTGGGAGGTTTGTTCAATAACATTCGAATTTTACCCTAACGGTTGATGACTTGAAAATTATACTGACTATCATTTGCATTGACTATTTAGGAAAATCAGAGAAAAATTTCATTTGCATAATAATTTGGAACGTGGTGTAGTGACGAAAAGAAACGAGGCTCAAATGCCGACATCACTCAGAGGAATATTTTTAGTGCACTCTCTTAACTGTTAATTGGAAACACTTTGATACGGCGACGCACTTACACACACATCTTTGGCCCCATGTGTGATGTTATCTACTTCACAGTGCACACACACACACACACACACACACACACACACACACACACACACACACACGCACACACACGCGCAAATGTTCCTGTCTAACGTTTTGACGAGAGTGAATACATGCTCATACACGAAGGTCCGGGATACTCCTGGGTTGAGCTCTCAGATTCCTCCTGCTTTTGGCGCCTGTTTTTCCTCTCCGTCTCCCCCTTGATTCATGTCTCTCCTCCAGAAGAACAGAATAGGGACAAATATGACAAGAACCGTGGAGTTGCCCTTGGTTTCTCAAAATGTGTTCTTATCGACGCTTTGACGTTTTGTTATACGACTTGCAAAGTTTGGTGAATAAACATCCCAAATATTTAGGTATTTTGAGATGACAAAGTTGATGTTTTGTCTCCACATTTAAGCATCTGGCATGGATTTGGGTTCTCACTCAAAGCAGTAAAGAGACTAAATCCACGCTGGCTTATCGGCTTCAAATCAGTGTTGAATCATCAAAATGAAGTATTTGCTTCATAACTTTGTATTACCCCATTGTAATGCTGAGCAACCAAACACTTAGACCAGTTACTAGATTCATCAAATCACATTTTTATATCATCACTACGTCTGCGCATCTTGTAAAACTGTAACTTGAAGATTGAAGCAGAGACGGGGGATTGTATGCAAACATATTGAACAGTAGAAGTTGCTTGAAGCTGACATTAACTTTTTCCAAAGAGGTGCTCCAGTCCCAGCAACACACCAATTTCACAACATTCAACTGCTCTGGACAGCACTTTGGTGTCATTCTTGGGACCCATAAGTTTGACTGGCACTTCTATGTTGATATGAAATGATAAAAAGTGGACGTACAACATAATAGGATCAACGTTGAGAAGCAGCTCTGTGGCGGTGGCTGGTGCATCATGGGAAAGCTTGCCTTTAATTGTTGATTATATTGTTTTGGGAAAACTCTGCATCTGGGTCCATGACTGGATCCAACACTTGTTTATGGCCTGTAGACACAGATCCTTATGAAAGCATTTGCAGCTACTGCAGCTATCGCATTAAGTCTTTCAACGTTTCCATTGCCCTTTTCAGATAAGAAACATTGCTTATTTCCATGGCAATGTTATTAAAAAAGAAAATGCCCTCTGGACTTGTGATCACTGGAGCATATTTTTAGTCTCGTAATGTTGTTGCCTGTCAGAAACAAGCCTACAGTGAAAGTGTCCCTTACAGCACATCATTTTATATACACACACACACACGCACGCACACACGCACACACGCACACACACACACACACACACACACACACACACACACACACACACACACACACACACACACACACACACACACACACACCTGGGGGATAGGACTAGTATAATTTCCTGGTATCAAACCCTACACCTGTATTGCATTCAGTGTGTTCGGTCACGCTGTCCAGGCCACTTCACAAAAAATTCTTAAATTCTTGACTATTACATCAAATTGAGTCAAAGTCAACACAGTTGGTTATTTTGCACAGCTTTATGTTTAAAATTAGGATTTCCCTGTGCTTGAAAAATCTACATTCTACGGCAACATTTGGCTCACTCGTTTTGAAACGGTGGGTCACTCATCTACTCCTGAACCGATAACAATAAAGAGCTTTTTACATGGGAAACAGAAACCGCATGCGACTCACAAATCACAGCTCAATATTCCACTCACGGCGCCCCGGGGGGAGGAGTGGGGGGGGGCAAATGGACAAAAGTTACGAGGCGAACATACAGATGAGGCCGCATAGTCTGGTAAGATGGACGAACAGCGCAGAAGAGTTTTGTCGGCGTTTTGCAAAGTCGGAGATACTTCCTGTACAAATATCGTATGGGAGCAGAAGAACGTCACGGGAACCTCACGTCCCGGAGGCGACAAGTCATTTCTTTGGGCGGGCAGCAAAACCTCGGCTGGTTGGTCTGGATGGCAAAATCTGGTGTGGTCTGAGGTCTATGAGACCACGTTAAAAGCCCTGAACATCGAAGTGATCAATCAATTTAGTGTCGACTATTTTCAACTGGTGTATTATGCACCTTTACATCACAGGCTCTACTTTGAAATCTCCATCTTATAGTGAAAATGTAGCACGAAACGGAGTACATTTTCTTATATATTGATCCAGTTGTCCTGAGATAGTGAGTTTATGAATAAAAATTTAAGCTGATCTTCCAGTTTTTCGCCTTTTAAAAGAATGATAACGCGACTTCTATATATGGGAGCTTTAGATTAAATGGGAGATTAGCCGGGCTCTAAGTGTGAATCTTTTGAGCTACGGTTCCTTAAAGCAGAGACTTTGGACGTTTGTTCCAGTGGAAGTGTAATACTCTCCAACCCGCGAAAGTTCTATCATCGCTCGACCGATGGGGGTCCCACAGATATTGGATGATGTGTGCGTCGGCAGGCTGGCAGGCAGCGCGGCGTGGACTATTGTGCTTTAAAGCTTTGGTGAGCAGACCTGACTTTAAAATATGCTAAAATATAAAACCGGTTGCAGGCAACCAGTTAAATAAACAGCTCACAGTGTAGTGTCACTTTGCATCATTCACGGTGTTAAACAGGGGCCAATTATCGCTTGAAACGAATTCAATCCTCCCATCAAGTTTTAGACAAGCAGCTGTCTTACTTTTATTTGAATGGATGGCATTGTGTAAAAAAATCGGTGTTGTAACACAAATGTGTCTCCAATACATCTCAACCGTTTATGCCGTCAAATTAGTTTTGTGACGTGCTCAGGCATCAATGCACCCTTTTACCTTTTTGTTCCGAAGACATTTTAATCCGAATTATGGGCCGTACAGCAAATGGAAAGTGCTTTTAAAAAATGCGCATTAGTGAAAATAAATAAAATCACAGCCAAAACTATCGGCCCACCGGGGAAGCTTTTATCTGTAATTCTCTTAATTTGAGTGAAAAACAAAAGCAACTATTCAACGATCAAGGATACAATTAACGCCGTAATCTTCAATAACAGCCGGTGATGCACACAGCAAAACAAGTGAGATGAGCTTAAATGCCAAGCACATGCATCAGTTTTGAGTGTGTGTGTGTGTGTGTGTGTCGGGGTGCGAGGGGGGGGGTTTTCTCTTCCGAGCTGGCAGCCGCGCCTCGCACTTTTCCCACGTAGCAGCTGAGGGCGATCACAGAACTGACGAGTGTTTCCTCGGTCGTGACCTGCGGTATTTCCTCTTCCACGTTCCTGTACCGACGCCGTCACTATCCCGTTGTTGTTTTTTCGAGGCGTCTCGTCGCCGGGTTCCCCGTCTTCGCTCGACCCCATCGCCCCAGCAGATCCTCTTACCCCGTTCCCCTGTTTTAGAAAAAAAAAAAAGGACCCTGACGTCTGCGTCGACTACACAAATCTATTAAGGCTCGAACACAAATGAATTCCCCTTTATTCGCGGGTCGCGGCTGCCAGCCTCATCGCCTATTTCAAAATGGATTTTTCATTTGGATTCACGTTTGCCCCGACCGCAACCCCCTCTCCTTCTGATCTGCTAGAGGTGATATCGTAACTCAACGCATGATGAGACGCACACACACATACACACACACACCCACACACACGCACACACACACACGCACACGCACACTATCTGTTGTCTGTCATTAAGACCGTAGATTTTTCCCGCCTGGAGGGACAAGCTACGCTGTAAATA
>NC_137197.1:13299447-13304447 GCF_960531495.2 Zeus faber
TGTCGCCTGATACAATATGGTAGGCTGGCCACAAAGTATCAATAACAATTGATGATTATTATAATAATGAGGTGGATAATGATCATCTCGGGCGCAGGAGGAATGGCGTTCTGCTGCTGGGCTGCTAATGAGCCCGTGCACCAATCTCTTCCACAAGACGGATAAACATTAAGAAATCAGCGGCGCGCGGGCCCTGATTGGTCCGCCTCGAGGCAGCTTGGCAGCCGGGGGAAAAGGGAACCGCGCTGTCGTCCGCAGCCGGTGCCTGACCACGCCTCTTTGTCCGCCACAGTAACTTAGGCAGGAAGTCACTTCATACTGGGCCCTCAAGGGTGCAATTGTGCATGCCTAGCCCCGACGGCACGAGCACAACCGATCACGATGCATTTTAACAACATAGACAACATAAAGGCAGATGGTGGAATTAGAACCGTCGATACTGCAGCGTCTGCAGCCACCCCTCATGCATCAGGTACCACCACGACTTAACCCAGAGCTCTATAAGCCAACGTCTACAGAAGGCCATGACCCCAGCAAGGCAGAACACAGCTGATGAAGAATCGGGGAAAATAACTGCGAGTGATTTCCAACCAATCATGGAGGACAAGTCATTTAGAAGCTACACCCATGCTCTCAAGCCTTCTGGACTTGTTCTGGGTTTAGCGACAGACACACTTTAGAACTTGGCAGAGGCTGAGCTATTAAAATCTTGACATGGACCCACCGCCCATGTCTCACACACACAATCAACCTGGGTTTTAAGAGATGCCCTCAGGGGGACAAAGCTCACTGTGGATGGAGTGAAGGCGACGGTGGAACTCTCTCATCAGAGAAGTTGACATCTGCTCAACGCCAGACGGGTACCCCTGAGCTGAGGCCCAAACAAGAATGTGTTCAACATTTCGTATGCTGAAAGGGCGTCTGGAGTCCAAGGATGCAGTCACCTCTACCCCAGCCACTGTCGATGCTCCTGTCGATGCTCTGAGCCAAGAAGAATGAGAGGTAGTGCGAGAGACATGCACAATTCTGGAGAGGTCACTGTGGAGATCAGTGCAGACAGGTAGAGTTGACAATTGTGATTACATTATTTATTATTCATTATTATATAATTGCATATTAGAGGTGCATTTTCAGAGGTGAATGGCGGTAATAATAGAAAAGAATAAACTGAGGAAAGTCCATATGCCACCTAACTAAACAAAGCATCCTTTTCTGCCCGCCATTTGGAGGCTCTTTGATGAAAGGGCAACAGGAGACACTGCAAGAAGGAGTCCCTCAGCAGATGCTCTACTGAAAGTAAGATTCTATCTCGAGGATCCCCTTATCCAAAGAGCAGCAGACCTGCTGAGCTGGTGGGAGACCAGGGCTTCAGTCACGACTTGTCAATGCGACGGCAGGGAGACTGTGCGTCGTGGCGACATCAGTCCCCTCAGAAAGAATCTTCTCAGGGCAGATAATACTGGGCAGATAATAACAGAGAGAAGAAACCGGATCAGCCCCTCGAAGCTGAGGCATCGTTCACACTGCAGGGCCAGAAGGGCCCCAATCCGATTCTCTTGCTCATATGTGACTCAGATCTGTTTTGGGGTTTTTTTCATGACAGTGTGAACAGCGCAAATCACATGGAATCTGATCTTTTCAATTTGGAATTGGGCCACTTTCACATGTGGTACTGGATCGGATACAGGTCTGATATTTTTGCATGGCAACGTCAGACGGAACAGTCAAATTGGAATTCATGTGACTTTTACGTCACTTTTGATTATCACGGATGCAGGGACGCAAAAAAAAAGTACCCCTGTGTTTCGAGAATAAACTCCACCCGACTTTGTGACTGGCGAGCAGAGCGAGGTGCACCGGGGCTGCCCCCACCGCGGCCGTCAGCCGCCGTTGAGCAGCGTATACAGCGCGGGGAAGGAAAATAAATAATAGATAGATAATAGATAAATAGACCGACCTGGAGAGGGGGCAGCCACGCTTGCCTCATTTTATTAATAGCACTGGATGTAAAAGACTGTGTGTGTGTGTGTGTGTGTGTGTGTGTGTGTGTGTGTGTGTGTGTGTGTGTGTGTGTGTGTGTGTGTGTGTGTGTGTGTGTGTGTGTGTGTGTGTGACTGTATATGTTTTTTAATTTGACTAAATTTCTTCTTTACTTCCTTGCGACAGGGTGCTGCGTGTGGCCTCTTTGTTACTTGTGCGCATGCGGGTCAGTTCAGGACTGTGACGCGTTCACAGTAGAACCTGATATTGCCCACTTTTAAAAAAATAATGTAAACAGCCAAACAAAAACGATCGGATCCGAGCACTAATTCGGAATTGAGCACTAAGGCTTGCAGTGTGAGCGTGGCCTTTGTCTTCCTTAAAGAGAATGAGTGACATGGTTAAAGAGGCCACTTGCAGCCCCCTGTTATGATGTTTCAATGTTTTACTGTTAAAAGTTAAAAGTAAAACTGTTGGATGCTGCTGTTTAGCACATGGTAATTTATTTTTCATTTGTTATATGGCAAACCTTGTTCAGTTTTGAGTGTGATTTATTTGGAATGGTTTGTGTTTTCTATTAATACCCTGCTGTATGCCTGTGTTTTTTTGTGTTTTGATATTAGATATAAATAAATAAATTAAAAAAAAAATATATATATATATATATATATAAATATATATATATATATATATATATATATATATATATATATATATATATATAACGTTCAATACACATGTGTAATAGCCTTTGTTTGATGTTTTTACCTTATTTAAGGTTTTTATACCAAACAATATAAAAATCTATGTTATGATATTCTGAAAAGGTTTAGTACAATTACATTGAATAATTTAAATTATATATGTGCACACATACACACAATCGCAGGTCAAATTCAAAACATTGCTAAATTTGGTTGGAGTTATAAAAGGCAGAAGTGGTGCTGGATGAAGAGGCGTTTGGGAGGTGTGAGACGATCCGGCTCAATAAAAAGAGCCGGAATTCCCATCACTAATGGAAAGTGGGGGGGGATTTGTTGTTTTTGGCCACCGGTCTGGGGAATAGTGGCTCATTTAGAAGTTTAAAGCTATAACTATTGTAAAAAAAGTGGTTATAGTTATATAGTAGTTACAGTGGACAGTGTGTTTCACCCTGTGGACAAGGCATTGGAAGGACTGTGTATGTGTGTGTGTTTCTATGTGTGTACCCATTCATATATAAACTTGGAAACTCAGAAATTGATCAAGTGGAATGGAATGTGGTTTGGGCTTGTTGGAGACCAGGAGCCGGTCCCAGCTGCTGTTTGACTCAGAAGTGTAAAGCAGCTAAAATGACGAACAGCCGGTCCGTCCCTGTTTGTAGCAGCGGCTGTAATGAAGATAAAGCGAGAAACACAGTCCTCCCATAGGACATTTTAGGTCTTTCGGACGTTTTATCTTCTAAATTGCTTTTACAAGTAAGCCATTACGGCTCAAAGTTACGCAATCTAAAGCGTTCCACTGCAAACAGATGTATGGAAGTTTTTATATATTTTTTCTTGTATATTAAGACTTGAGATAATAAACGGATGGAGCTTTAGTTAATGGTCTGCCCCACAACCCCGGGCAAGTAGTATAACAATTACAGCCATAACAATTCAGGGCTTTCATTTGAAATATATTATATGTCTTTAAAATACGTATTAGTATTCACTATGAGTAATAACTTTCCATCTGATGTCTGTTCTATCTGGGAGCATGGCTATATCTACCCCACTGGCTTATTTACAACATAATTGATGGCGGAAAATAAATCAGTTTTTTCCGAATCTAAATTTGAGTGTTGCTCGGCACACCTCTGATGTCAGATCTTGGTCCACCCAACGAATCCAGAATACTAAAAATGTATTCCCTCTTCAGCGGCAAAGCCTTGTCTTAAATAAACTCCCCGGGGGAGCCCAATAATCTCTACTTGAGTGTACATGTGTGACCATCAAATAGACTCCCAGCCCAGAGTTACAGTCAAACCCTTTTCTGGGGTTGAAAACCAATATAACACACATGGATGAACCCTCAACGCAAGGATTCATCCATGTGTGTTATATTGCAATGTGTGTGTGTGTGTGTGTGTGTGTGTGTGTGTGTGTGTGTGTGTATATCTGTGTGTGTGTGTGTGTGTGCGTGGGTGTGCGTGTGTGTGCGTGTGTGCGTGTGTGCGTGTGTGTGTGTCTGTGTGTGTATGACTCTTTAAACCAGGTCCATGAGGAGTCGAGTCTCAAGAGCATTAAAGCTTGTTTAACCATAATGTGTGTGTGTGTGTGTGTGTGTGTGTGTGTGTGTGTGTGTGTGTGTGTGTGTGTGTGTGTGTGTGTGTGTGTGTGTGTGTGTGTGTGTGTGTGTGTGTGTTTAGCACAGGGGAGTGCTAAAATGTGATAGAGTTCATCAAAGGTTGTGGTTTACTCTCCGGAGGGAGAAAGAGGGGAGAAGGAGAGGTGGGAGGGAGAGAGAGAGGGAGAAGAGACAGTGGGAGAAATGGCGGATCTTGGGTTGGCTTTGACCGCTGGAGGTCGACTGTGTGTGTGTTTCCTCTCCTGGACAGAAAACTTCATGTAGGGGATTAGAGCTGAACTGTGGAGACGACTAGGTTCCTCTTTCCGTGCCCAATTTCCCACCTCCTTTTTTGCTTTCATTTTCTGTAGCGAGAAACAGGTCCCTAGAAACACTTTAAAAGACAGCATCTATCTATCTATCTATCTATCTATCTATCTATCTATCTATCTATCTATCTATCTATCTATCTATCTATCTATCTATCTATCTATCTATCTATCTATCTATCTACCCATCTATCCATCCAAAGATATCTATCTATCATTTCACAACGGGTTCCTATATCTCATTATTATTGATCAACATAATGATTGGCATGCCAGTGAAGCAAGAGTAAATCAAATATGTGCTTGTGAGCAGGGGTTGGTTCAGGCTGCAATGTCACGTTCAAATGCACAAGTTATGGCCATCGCGGGAAGATAATGTCTATA
>NC_137197.1:13309447-13324447 GCF_960531495.2 Zeus faber
GAGGAACAATAAACATAAACTTTTCTACGCGCGGCAATGTTTGTTGTTTGTCGTTCTTCTGGAAGCCTCCGTCTACTTCTAATACTACTTCCAGCTCCACTGGGGATTTTTTTTCTTAGCCCTCCTGATTACTTCCTGGCTGGCTATTTTTATTCTCGAAACACTCTGCACCCCAAAGGCTCCCGTTGATACAATAACAACAAGATCGCAGATTGTTCAGTTCTTATCAATAAGACACAACCTTAATCGATTAAATTCCTAATTATTACCAATTAGTCGACAGTCGATTTATTGTTAAAATCCCTCCTGAAAACCCCAAATCCAAGCCAGATGCTTAATCAACTTTATCATCTGAGAATCACAAGATATTTGGGATGTTAATTCACCAAACTTTGCAAGTTGTATTACAACATGTTGGAGTAGAGAAGAACATCTGGCTTTTTTTAGAAAATCAAAGGATATTGAGAAGCATGGAAGACATTCAATATCTAAGCAGACACTAGTAAATAATATCCACAAAAATACTAAAAATATTAGGGATCAGTCAAGTCCATCCAAGCGAGTCAGGTATTCAATCAATAAATCGAGCTTTGCGCCTCTTAGAGTTGGAGCTTCACCAGACGCCAACCTCCATTTCAGTTCCCTGGAGGTGGTGCTTGGCCGAGTCATACCTGCTACGCTTCTTAGTGTTGACTTTGGCACTAATCTCCATGTGCGTGTCCAAAACCAGCAGGTGCCAATTGCCTGTTGCACATAACACTTTCCTGAAGAACTGGGTTGGAGGACCTCATGCCTGGACATCGTTGAATCCTCTCATTTCACTTCAAATAAATAAAAAAATAAAATTCCTTGATGAGTGGCTTTTGTGTCTTCCGCAGTGTGGGGGTCTTCGCCCACAGGTAAGGGTCTAGTGAGGGAGATTGAGTCTTTCTGGCCGTGGCACGCCAACACGGCGAGAGTTTTATTTTTCGACAGAACAACGATAATAACTAATAATAATAACGAAGATGAGGATGACGACGATAATAATGATAATGATGATCTCGGGCGCAGGAGGAATGGCGTTCCGCTGCCGGGCTGCTGACAAGCCCGTGTGCCACCCCCTCTGCGCGACAGACCAAACACGAAGAAATCTCCCTGCCTCGAGTCGGACCCATCACTGACCATGTTTCAGTAAATGCAGCGTTTTTTGAGGCTGAACTGGTGTTAGCGCCGCCTTGGCCTGCTCATCCACCTCCTTTGCATCGTAACCACCGAGGAAGACACTCGACTGGTCCTTCATCTTCCGAAGAGGCTCGAGGACTAGACGGACAGGATCCGATGCTTTGTTTTCCCCGCGGTAGTTTTTAGTCTGCTCTGTGAAGCGTGGCTCTTTGGTGCAGGAAAAACCTGGAGGATTATTCACCTTCTGTCGGGTCTATACAAACCATATGTTCTGCCGTGTCGCGCCGCAGTCCTCCTGACTGGGAAAATGGAAATGCCTTCTATGTGTCGGGCAGATGGGTCAACATATAAATCCAAGGGTAGATAGGTCGCTGAGTCAACCATGGCAAATGAATTATTGTCTATGATGGTGTTTAATCACTGAAATTGTGCTTGGCAAGTAATTTCGGTACTTATTACAGATATAGGCGAAGGTTGTTGGTGATGATCATTGCTATCTTATCCAAATAGCTGCAAGAGAATACGAGCTTTATGACCATAGGCTGCACACAATCCGTCAGTAGACCGCACTCTATCCAGTAAATGTCACAGTTCTACCAAGGGCAGCTTTTAGGCTCTTGTCTTTTTCTCCCTGATTCGGTGCTGCCGTTATAACTCTTTCCGCGTGGCCTGAAGGACAGAGACACGGCAATGGCGAGGGAAAGGAGAAAAAAGGTGCTGTTAAAAAGCGGATGCAATCACAAGAGAATGAAGCAGCAGGAGAGAGTCTGAGAGCTTTACCGCGGAGTATCCCTGACCTTTGAGCATGTATTCATCCAAGGCATGGTCAAAACACAAGACAGAAGCAGCTGTGTGTGTGCATGTGGGTGTGTGTGTGCGCCCGCGTGTGTGTGTGTGTGTGTGTGTGTGTGTGTGTGTGTGTGTGTGTGTGTGTGTGTGTGCATGTGTGTGTGTGTGTGTGTGTGTGTGTGTGTGTATGGAGTTTATTGTCAGTGTGTTACTCATTTAGCTGCTCGGTGCACTATTCATTATACACCCAGACACGCAACTACTCCTCTCCCCTTCTGTTTTCCTTCTCCATCTCTCCCGGCTTCTCTCTCTCTCTCTCTCTCTCTTTGCAGCATGTTCTTGGCAGTAAAAGAACTGTCAGAGCCCCTTTTGGGTTTTTGGAACCCCTCTCTTCCTTCTCGGTCCTCCTCCACTCTCTTGTTTCCTTCTCCCACTGTGAAACACTGTGACATCCTTTCTTCCCTTCTCTGCTTGAGTCCGCTGTTTCTTAAAGGGTGGATGGACAGACAGGCAAGAAAGAGGGGGGGGGGGGGGGTGGAAAAAAAAAAGCATGAAGAGCTTCATTCAGTGTTTAACTCGAAAGGGAACATGCTGACACGCACTCTGGATCATTATCGCCCTGTTTATAGAGCTTGTCGCTTTGCTTCACAATTTCCTTGTGGACTACAGTATGTTGTCATGGAGAGCGTCAGATATCATATCCGTATGGTGGCTGTAATCCCTGCCAGAGGCTATTGATCACTGGCTTATTGTCTTTTTTTTTTTTAATCTTGTCTTAAAAATGGCTCTGATAAGCAGAATTAGCTGCCTGTCAGAGATGGTGCAGTGGGACCTCCCATCTAGTCATGGTTGAGCCGTTTTGTCCAATAATTAAAGCAGGGAAAATTACATGTTTTTTTGACACCAAGGGCGAAAAAGGGCGATTTCTCAACATTAGCATTATTCTTATGGAAAGAAAGTAAAGTGATAGGGATCCACTGTGATGTTTTTTAGTTTCGGAGTTAAATAAAAAGTTGAATGAAATAGAGTACAACAACATACATCAAAATTAAAAACACAATCTTCTCAATTTGTTATTGGGGGAAGAGCGGCGGACGGCGATCACGGCACAGAGACCTGGCGCCCAGACGAGAGCTGCGTGGCTCCACGCTGAAGCCCCCATCGCCGGCGGCGTGACCCGAACATAAGTGGAGTGGAAAATCGGGTGACGGCTGCGCTTGCCTCCAGCTCTATACCTTATGTCTTGGCGCGCTTGTTTATGATGTTATTAAAACAGACAGCGCAGGAAAGGTGTAATCCATACAGAGTGTGCATTCGGCTCGAAACTATTGATCTCCGAGCTCTTAGCCTGTAGCTTTGCCGATGTAATACTGCTGCTTACGATGGATTGTGTGCCGTTGTCAGTATTAAACCAGCAACTGTATAATACAAAATGTACTATATGTGTTTTCTTGCAAATCAACCGCCGACATTGGCATGTGACAGGCTCTTTAAGGGTTTTACTGTTAGCGATAGTGAGGTCTAATGTCTGTTTTTCTACCCTTGATTACCCTTGATCATTCCCTTGATTTTTCACTCCATGAAGTATGGGTGACAACTTGAGGTGTCTCATTATTGCATTAAACAATATAAGCACTACGGTACCAATCTAAATCAAATGCCTCACTAACATATTACGCTTAAGTGTTTGTTTCGAATGGCTCTTTCAAACTGTAATCGTTGTGTCTAGAATTGAAGTCCATGCCAGAAACCATGGACATCTTTTGCTTCCCTCTAGTTCATCCGGACAATGCTGTCGCTTTTGCTGAGCTGAGGGGAGAGACAATAACAATCAGTAATCATCTCAGTCGCCGTACTGGAATACAAACCACATACACGGGCTTCCTTTCTGGAGAAGATTACTTTGGGTTTGGACCCTAAGTTAATCTGTGGCCACTTTTCACCATGGTGCCAGTGATTACACCCTGGACAAAGCAGGAAGTTGTGTGCATTCATACAGGATGCTGTGTTAGTGTTTTTCAAAGTGTGGTATTTATGTCAAATGTGATTCAACAACCATAACCTTCACCCCACCATGGGAACGAAAGCGATCCATGAATAGAAGAAATTGAGATCTATTGACGTCAACACGCCTCTATCGTTGTAAGATGGAGCCGTATTAGCAACTATCAGTAGTGTCCCCGACCAGATATTATTGATCTCTGGTTCGCTGCTTTTTATCTAAGCTTCATAACAGCAAACAGGCTCCTGCAAACAGACAGAGCTTCCAGTCCTTCTTTGGAAGAAAAAGATTTTCGCAAACAGAAAATTCCGCAAGGCAAACATGTTGATAATTCGTCCAGAATCACTTTTGTCAAACTTTTATTATCTCAAGGGCAAGCGTCGGAATTATGTTTAGTGATGTGGATCCGTTCTGGGAGCTCTCTGCCCATCCGGGCAAGCCTTTATTGGAGAAGGAGGCAGAGGGAGCGGCGAACGGAAATGCCCTGAACACAAACCAGCCAGCAAAGCAGCAAAAATGACATTTATATACTACGGAAGAGTAGGGCCAAAAATACCCCTGTGTCTCGAGAATAAACCGAAAATCCGACATTAAACTCGGAAATCCAAGTTTAAAGTCAAAATTTCGAAGATAAAGTCTAAATAACTTTTCGAGAATGAAGTTGAAATTTCGAGGATAAAGTCAGTGCTTCGGTGTCCACCAGCGCTCTGTCTCCCTGCCCCCTCCCGGACGGACTGGGTTCCCTCCCTTCCGCCGACCGTGCCGGGACGGAGTCCCCGCCCCCGGATGCGCCCGGTCGCACTCGGACTTCGTGTGCCCTCCGTCCCCAGTCCCCACACTCAAAATATTTCCAGGTCCTTCACCGGGAAGCTCAACAGCGGGATGGTCTTAAACGGACTGACAATTTTGACGATTGAAGAACACCACCACCGCCCCACTCATGCGGGAGGCGGTGGACAGCTTCTGGGGGGGCCGACCTCCCAGGCGACGGCCTCCAGAACCCGCTCGACCTTCACGCCCAGGTCTGACGGCACCCGGGTGTATTCTCACGTGTATTTTGACTACAATCTCGGAATTCCGATTTAAATCTCAAATCTTAATTTTGACTTTAAAGTCGGAAATTCCGAGTTTATTGTTGAAAGGTTATTTCAAATGTTATTCTCGAATTTTCGACTTTAAACTCAGAATTCCGAGTTTACTCTCGCAACACAGGGGTATTTTTTATTTTTTTTTAAGTGGCTCTGCCATAATACAGGTCGAAAAAGGTTTTCAGGCAGGTGAATGCAAAGTATGAAAAACAGAATGCAGGGGAATGAATTCCACATATACTGTAAACACAGCCTCCAGGATACCTTCTAGCGCCCAATTTGCAAGGCCAGTGCCAGAACCGGCCTAGAACTTTGCCGGATGGATAATGCTATGGAGCTTCCTTTATCTCCTTAGCCCATAACTTCAGAAGTGCGCTCCCAAAATGATTACATTTATTATACAGAACGCGGTTTTACCTTCGCTGTGCTTAGATTTACCGACACAAGCTCACAAGTGATTGCCGCAGCAAACTAAGTTACAAGTCATCTCGCTTTGTCATATTAATGACTTAACTTAGAAGTCAGCAAAAACAATCACAATGGTGTTGGTGTCGTGCCCCTTTCTGTCTTCCGTTTGGATTTTAGAGACACGCAAAGGGTGTGAGAGAGACAGACTGCTCCCACCACCAGCCTGCTGTGTCTGAGATATATGTCAGCTTCATATTATATATTTTATATCTCTCTCTCTCTCTCTCGCTCATACATATATATATATATATACATACATATTCTCATTCTAGGAACTGGTTGACTAACTGTGAAGCCACAAAACCACTTTGTGCTGTATTGTCCCATTTATTGTATATTTGAGATTAAATACATAGACTATGAATAGACTCAAGTTCATACTGGATAAAATCCAGGATGTAAATGTATTTGTTAAGTGAGTGTATCTGGTCGGCTGAAATATTAACAGAAATTGACTTTAAAAATGTAAATACAAAATCTGTGAAATCTGTAAGTGCTTTTACCATAGTTTGCACTGGAAGTGAATTCCAGCTGCAGTGTGTCTCCACATTGTGTCTCTCCTTCATGAAAACACAAAGGGGCAAATTCACAAAAGGATTGGGCGTCTTTTGCAGCCGCTTAACTTGCGCTAATAAGACAAAAAGCAACCGTGTAATTCTAAAAGCACCTCAAAGGGTGAAATGCACCTCTAACTGCGCTGCCAAGCAAATGGCAGGACCTGCCTACTGTGTTCTTGCTGCAAAGCCACCATTTAAACTTTTCCACATGAATAATTAATAATACATAATTAATAATAGTAGTCAGATGCAAAATAAGGGCAAATTGCACTCAGATGTCATATCAGCGCAATATATTTTGTGAATCGCATCTTGAGATGGGCAGATGGTGGTTGCAAGTGATGCGCAAATCATGTTGCTATCAGCGGCTGCAATCCACTCTTTGTGAATTTAAAGAGATTTAAAGAGTTTTATTTAATGACCAAGGTCCTCATTCTGAGCCCAGGTCTAATTCTTAACCACTTAGATAAAAGCCACGAAACTTAAATGTGCTTCTATAAAAGGGAACACACACCAACCAACAATTAATACAGTTAGTTTTCCTCATTTGCCCAGGGGTGCCATGGAAATTGGCCTCCACCTCATGGTAATGAGATTTATCTTTATTTCATAATATAAGCATGGAGCACAACTGCAGAAGTGGTGCAGCACAAGGACAGTGGGTGCGATAGAAACGGGAGAGAATGAAAGCTAGAGAGGGGTGAGATGGAAATGACATTTATGTGCGTAAATATCTGTGTGGAGGTTGCAAGGTTTACTTGTGTTTCTTTGTATTTGTCCTCATGGCTGTCTGTGTGTGTGTGTGTGTGTGCGTGCGTGCGTGCGTGCGTGCGTGCGTGCGTGCGTGCGTGCGTGCGTGCGTGCGTGCGTGCGTGCGCGTGTGTGTGTGTGTTTTGTTTGTGTCGTTCTATCTCTGCTTTTTACTGTGGTGGCAGTGCAATGAGTAGTCAGTAGCTGAAAATGTCAAAGGAGTTGCAAGCCAATGTCAGGAAATGTCCCAAAACATATAATTTCCATCAGTTGGGTTCAGGCAAAGTGACTGTCTACCCCAATGTTCTCCTGTTCAGTTTCAATAGATTGAAGATATAATTCTTCTGCAATAGGTTGATGGACGGCAGGTGATGGTGACACAAGACTCATTCAAAAAAGTGTTTGTGTGACAAATTATTATTAATTTTTTATGCCAAGTAATCGTCCACCAAAAATCCACGGTCGCGACGGCCCTACCTCTGGAGGCACCAAATCAACACTGAGAGAGAGACTCCGAGAGGGACAGGGAAGGGGAGAAGGGGCACAGATGAATGGCCGAATAATTTGAGAACGTGACGGAGCCATAAAAAGTCACGGGCAATTCATCAGTGATTGCAATGAAATGTGGAGCGCAGCGTGCGGAGTGAACGACCGAGAGCGACGGGAAGGGAGACGGAAACACAGGCGGTCTCCCGGGAGTCGTTGAGGGGGGACGGTTTCGCCGCTGTGGCGATGATTTTCCCCGTCCTACTGGTCCCCTCCTCTCATTACCTTTTAATGAGGCATGCCTAGAAGGCGCTTCGTTTTCCACGCCGCTTCGGTCAGGCTCATCTCTCCCCAATTCCCGAAATCAGAGCCTGATGAGAGCGAGATGCGTTTTCCCATCAAGAGGCACGGCAGCGAGGACGGGACTGGCGGAGGGGCGGAGATGAAGCCTCTGAACCCAGATGTCACGGTTTGTCCTTTGCTCGGTATGCTCGGAAAGTGGGCGTGGCTCTGTGGGATGGTCACGGCCGGTGGATAGTAGGTCAGGCTCGATATCAGTTAAATTGAAGTTAGCTGTTTAAATACCCACCGTCTTCTATCTCTGCTATAACACCACTCAACCACCCCTACGGCGTGGAGTTATTCCCGTCCAAATTGTTGAGTGGCTGTTGCGCCGAGCTTTTTGGGCCGGGACCTAAGAAATCCAATAAATTAGCATTATGGATTTTGCTCAAGCCAACGCCTTCTGAGACCAGCTCTGTAGTTCAGTATTGGTGGTATTTACTGAATCCAAGGTAAAGGCTTCTATAAACCTTGATATTTCTGTATTTTATATTTCACCAGTTTTTTTTGTAGTTTTGTTTGATAATATTGCCGAAACCTGATTAGAACAACCATAAATTGTCAGTAAAACGTGATTATTGAGTAAAGGCTCTCTCTGTGGCGAGGAAACCAACAGCGCTGGATGGGTGTACGGCGTGGCAGATGGGTAGAGATTAAAAGAATGACTAGATTAAGACCAGTTTAAGGTCGCAGGAGAAATATCGTGTTGGGTGTCTTCGGGGCTTTGTTTTTAATATCTTGACGTCTTGGGGTCAAATTCCAACAGATTTTTTTTTCAGATATGCAGTGATGTTTTCTACATTCCTGTACTCCTCGACAAGGAGCCCTCGATCAGAACGCAGTGGGGTTCTGGTGGTAAAAAAACAAACAAACAAAAAAAAAACCTCCCTTTGAAGCCTTGTCTTTAAAATGTATGCATGTCGACTTTGGAGGATGCCATGACTCAGCTCCTGCTGAATGATGCATGTAAAGCACGTAAGTAAGCCAGGTCTCTGAATCGAAGGCGTTTAGCTCCCGTCATAATCACAGACTAAATCCGCGCCTTTATCGGCGCCCGGATGCAGGGGCCTCAACTTTGTTTGATTTGCCAGAGGTCTCAGCAGCAAAGCCGCATCTTCCTCAGTGTTCACTGCACCACCAGCAGCGCTCACGGCTGATAATGGAATTACCCTAAGTCCACGGAGAGGGAAGAAAGAGAGAGGGAGGGGAACGGGGAAGGGATTCGGAGGAAAGGGAGCTATGGAGATAGAGGGGAAGCGGGGAAGGAGACAGAGAAAAGGAGAAGTGAGCGAGCCAGCCCACGTTGCTCCCCCGCCTCGGTGTCTACCGCAGTGTGACACGGTGCCGTAGAGTTGGAGCGGAATGGGGACGTTGAGCACAAACGTGATAAACGGCGAGAGAGCGAGAGAGAGAGAGAGAGAGAAAGGACGTGAGGGCGAGGGGGTCCTCGTGGTAGATGCTTAAGGAAGAACAAAATAGAATAGAGTAGAATAGAACAGATTAAACGGGATAGAATATAAATTGATTTAAAGCAGCACTATGTAACTTCTGGTATTTGGCATTTGTCGCCCCGACAGTTTCACTACCTGAACACAGAAGTCACATAGTGCAAGGACGGGTGTTCAGGGGTGCGGGTGGGAAGGAGAGGGGTGCCAGAGAGAAGGAATGAGGGGGGTGAGAGAGAGAGAGAGAGTGAGAGAAACACAAAAGTGAAGATGGGAAAGGATTTGACTCTCTGGGCGACTCGCCCGGGTTTGTCTCTCTGAATCCCGGCGTCCTGTAACGCCGCATGCTGTGAAGCCTGTCGGAAGATGTACGACCGTCGACCGCGTCAGGACGCTAAGGCGCCAGGCATTCCTGATCCAGATGCATGTGTGTGAGGAGCGGAGGAGAGCGAGAGGAATGGGGGGGGGGGGCGACCGGTTGGGGAAGTAAGATAGCACCAAACGTTGGCGCTCTGGCTTCTCTTTCTCTCCTTGTCTGCTTCTGTCCGTCACGGCTGGAAGCGTCAGAGTGTTTGAGACCAGGGTGCAGTGTTGTAGCAGAAAATTACTTCAGGTTTTGAAGTACCCTCGGTGAGTGGGTGGCACGGCTGATTTTGTGTGCGTGCGCGCGTGTGTGTGTGTGTGTGTGCGTGTGTGTGTGTGTGTGTGTGTGTGTGTGTGTGTGTGTGTGTGTGTGTGTGTGTGTCTCATTGTCTGTCTCTTAAGTTCTGGACACTAATCAGGTGAATTGGCTTAGTCATATTTTCCTGAACAATTGTACACAATTGTGTGTTTGTGTGTGTGTGTGCGAGTGTGCGTGTGTGTGAGAGAGAGAGAGAGAGAGAGAGAGAGACAGAGAGAGGAAAATAACTGTATTTGTGTGTGTCTGTGTGTGTGTGTGTGTGTGGGTGCGCGGGCCTGTGTGTGTGTGTCTGCGTGTGCGTGTGTCTTGTTTGTTTTGGTTGTTTTCGTAAAAAAACCCTTCAATATGTTTCTGTCGATGTAATTAAACCATCGACAAACCCACCGCGCCCCCCCCCCCCCCCCCCCCGCCGTAGGATCTCGTACGAGTTGTGTACCGGTGTGGATGGTTTGCATTGGCGTTTTACGGGGGAATTTGGTCCGCGTCCTTGAGGAGGATATTAGGAGGAAGGCTCGGTGTAAATGTTGGAGGATATTGGCGACATTCATCCGCAGAATTCCTCCGGTTTTGGTTGTTCCACGAGCCACAGTCACAAACGCTTCCGTATGCGCGCGGTGGATGTCGAGGGACGCACTCACGCAGAAGACCGCATTGTTTTCTTCTGCATCCGTGAGCAGGGGCAGCATAGGGGCATGTGTCTGTGTGTGTGTGTGTGTGTGCGTGTGCGTGTGTGTGTGTCTGTGTGTGTGTGTGCACAACATCCACAAACAGGCACGCCGACACACAACGCACTCCTACAAACGCCGGTTACCAGACTAATTAGGAGTGGAAATTTACGGCCGACACAAACCCAAGCTTTTGCTCATTATAATGTTTGAGATGTTTCACCAAATCCCCCTCTCTGAACACAATTAGGAAACAGTACTCAACCCCCCCCCACCCCCTTTTATACAGTTTGCTCATTTGCAAGATGAATGTCTGGGTTTAAATAAAAAAGACTCTAATAACTAATTATTCCATTTTTCTTTCCTCATTCTTCCTTCCTTCCTTTCTTTCCTTCATCTGGAATTCATGAACCTCCTCCGCGCCCCTGAAACTCCATCTTGCTCCTGTTCCTCCCCTGGTCCCCCCTCGCATATATTTCTTTTCTCCGCTGGACTTTACCCGTCTCCACTTCGCTCTGTCGCATTTGCCGTCTCTCTCCCCCTCCCCCCCGCCTCCCTCTCCTCTCCCCTCTCCGCCCCTCCCCTTCCCTTCTCATCAGTCTGCTCCCAGTATTCGCGGGGCGTCTTCGCCATCTTCGGCCTGTACGACAAGCGCTCGGTGAACACGCTGACGTCCTTCTGCGGCGCCCTGCACATCAGCCTGGTGACGCCCAGCTTCCCCACCGAGGGGGAGGGACAGTTCACCCTGCAGCTCCGTCCGTCCATCAGGGGGGCCCTGCTGTCCCTGCTGGACCACTACGACTGGAACCGATTTGTATTCCTCTACGACACCGACAGAGGTAAAACGCGCAAATGAGTCACAGCGGGACGCGACTCGGTGATGTGTGTTTTTACACGGTGGAGGACCGTTCTGCTGCCGAGGCGCATTCCAAATGAAAGATGCTGGGTTCCTACTACTAATGTACCAAGTTGAGTTGGAAAATGCTTTAAAGCAGGGGTCTCAAACCCAAATGACCTTGGGCCCGCTGGCCAGGAGTAAAAACAAATGGTTTTTTTCTCTATTTTGAGAATAAGAACTTACTTTTTTGTCTCCTACAAAAAAAAACCTCCTTTTGACCTACAACCAATCAGAGCACTGGATAGACCTACAACTAATCGGAGCATTGGATAGACCTACAACCAATAAGAGCATTGGATAGACCTCCCACCAATCAGAGCATTGAATAGCCCTACAACCAATCAGAGAAACGAAACGTGTGGCATAGCAGTGAGCGAGAGAGTTTGTAAATTAAACTTTTACCAAATCCTGTCATAAGTACGTCAAACACACCTTTCTTTTCAAGAAACGCTTTTGAGAAAAATATACCGTCAAGTTTCTTTAATTCCGTCACGCCAGCGGCAGCCATCTTGGTAGGTGCGTCAACGGCGCTCCTCTGCATCGTCATCGTATCAAACCCCGCCCCGTATTATGTAGACGGTTGTGATTGGCCCGACCATGGCGAGGTCGGTGGAAATCTGTTTGAATGGGATGGTGGCTGGACGTATTCTGCAGAGCTAATGAAACATGAGCTTGCAGATTTGTCTGGTTCCCTGGCTAACTTTTTTGATCCCCGTGGGGAAATTTGTCTTCTGCATTTTACCCATTTTAACTATTAGGAAGCTGTGGGACATAAAACAGCGCCCAGGAGCGACTCTTGTTCTAGTGCTAATGCCTTGGTCAGGGGCATCCGCGGGAGATTCTAACCCTTACATGCATGTCTTAAGGATGGGAGGAAACCAGAGCACCCGGGGGTAATGCATGGGAACATGGGGAGAGCATGCAAACTCTGACCTCCGAACCTTCTGGCTGCGAGGCAACAGCACCAACCACTGAGCCACATAATACGTCTGTTAAAAATAGACAAGTAATGGTGAAAATCATTGTCATATTCCATTCTATTCTCTTTTATTTTCTGCAAACATTAAATACAATCGGGAGTTTAAAATACATTTTTGTGCCAGATTTATCAATATATTTTGAATGTAGCAGGACGGACTGAATTGTCTCACGACCTGCATGTTGTCCCTGGGCCTGTAGTTTGTGACCCCTGATGCAGAACATTCAATTCCGGCGATAGAGATGAAGCGGGGGCGCTTTGCCCTTGACATGACCCGCTAAAATAGTAATTATTCTTTTTTTAGTCCAGTGCTGTTAAACATGTTTGCATGTTTTGTACGACCAGCGGTTTCAATTCCGCCTTAAACTGGCCCGTAATTAGTGTTTGGATAGTCTGCCAGTTTGCCCTCGCTCCCCGACGAGGGCAAACTGGCAGACTGGCAACTTGCGATGAATCTACATCACTGGAGCTAGCACAGCTGATGCCCTGGGCCTTCGACCACTACCACGGGAATGCTGTGCACAACACCCACACACACCCACGCACGCACACACACACACACACGCGCACACACACACACACACACACACACACACACACACACACACACACACACACACATACACAGGCTGGCTCCCTGATTTCCTAAACTCCATGACAGAGTCTAGGGACTTATGGGTGACCTCTGTCTCTCTCCCTTTGGCAAATTATTATGCCATCAGCGTGTATTTACTGTTAAATTAATGTTTGTGTGGTCATGTTTGTGTGGTCGTGTGTGTGTGTGTGTGTGTGCGTGCCAACCTCCCTGTGGTCCAGCTTGTCTGGGTCAGTGCCCAGGGGCGTGGATAAGGAGGATGGAGAGGCAGGGTCACAGAGATGGAGGAAACAAGAGCGGAGGAATTGGGGGACGGCAATAAAAGGGGGAGAGACAAACGAGCGGAGAAATGAAGGGGTGCGGGAAAACGACAGAACGGGGGGGAAAGAAGGTGGAGGACGGGAGGGGGAAAGGAAGGTTTAAGGCAAGGCGAGGGGGGTTAAATGAAGCATGAGGAAGGAAGAAGGGGAACGGCAGAGAGGAAAATGAGGAAAGAGTGATTGAGAAACGGAGAGGGTAGGGGTTAAGGAATAGGATGGGGTAGCCATTAGAGGTGTGGTAAAGGGCGGGCTCGGAGAGATAGATGGGGGGGAGGATAAGGGAAGGGAGATGGTGAAACGGATAGATGCATGAGGCTCGGGCGGCGCTCAGCCGTGGCTTGGCCGAGGTGGGGCCCTTCATCTGGGCTCCCAGAAGGCCCTGCTGCTGGTAATGTGCTGGAAAATGGGCAGTAACGCCGTGATCTGTTTTATGCTCTCTGCCCTGCTCCGCATCACGCACACACACACACACACACACACACACACACACACACACACACACATCTCAAAGAGTCATGCAAATACACAGAAACACACACACACACACACACACACACACACACACACAAACACTCACACACACACAGATCTCTCTCACACACGCACAGACTTGAGGTTGAAAACATAAAAAAACATGTACATCCATGAACATAAATGCAATGTATATTCATGTTTATCTGAGCGAGAGAGAGAGAGAGCGAGAGAGAGAGAGAGAGAGACCACCATGATAATGTCATTGATTTTTTTTTCACTCATTATTGTCACTTTCACGTAACTTTTGACAGCTGCTCGATGCCATGTAACCAAATGTCATTTGTGCGCCGAGTCGCCCTCCGCTCACAGATCCTATTAACTTTGAAACTCCATCAGAATCCTATCAAAGAGCCGCGCGGCGAACACAGTGTCCGCGTCCGCAGAGCTGCTCGTCGATAACGGCACTCCTCCGTTAGATATACGGGTCCCTCGCTCCCCAGAGAGTTCCTCTTTGTTCTAACCAGCTCTGAGACGCATCTGAATGTTTTTTCTGTTTTTTGGGGGGTTTTTTCTCATCACAAGAGCCAATGACCACGTGAGTTGGGAGGAGGAAACAGTGCGGCGCTAAATACTAATCCCACTAATTCATCTGTGTGTTAGTTATTTCAACAGCTCTAATGCTGCCTAATGGACCGTGAAGGTGTCAAATTCGATTTTGGCAATTTTTTTTTACGAAACGGCACTTATTTAGTAATTCCATTTCAAAAGGCGAGGAATGACTTTAACAAATTCAAAATACTGCAAAATGAAGCAACCTGACGGAAATATGTGGTATCGTAATTGGGACGGGAGATCATTTTAAGGTTCAATGTTTCTCACCACATTGCTTGAATTTTTCAAAACCCCAAATTAGAGAAAATTCTAAAACAATCAAAAAATGTTAGCTGTGATCAGGAGAATGGCCAGGGGTAATGTAAAATGCAGAATGTTTTTGCAAAAGATTTTTGTCTGCCTCAACACCGACCCCCGCTTTCTAATAAATGTACTGCTTTGGTCAACAAGACGTGTTCTGCAGTTTGCACTTTGGCTTTTCCTGTTTTTCTTGCATTTCAACGATTTACGCTGAAAATGTGTTAAAACTGTAGGAATTTGCAAAAGGTGGCCGGCATCTTCTCATGTAACGTAAAATTCTGTTACGCCAGGTTACGCTATTCTTCAAGCCATTATGGAGCGAGCAGGACAGAATGGCTGGCAGGTCAGAAAATACACTATGTATACTCTATCTATCTATCTATC